>NW_027467515.1:260000-270000 GCF_046742065.1 Oratosquilla oratoria
GATAAAGAAAAACCCTTTACTCTTTTGCAAAATTGACAACCATAATTATCATCTGCTAGGACAAAGTGATGTTGTTTTTATTTCAATTCGGATTCCTCACATTATACAAAAATGTATAATAATTTGTAACAGCAGACCATAAACCCTTTTCCTTCATTCCTCTCATGGCTCCCTTAGGGGCCATGTCTCCCAGGTTAAGAACCTTTGTTCTAGTGGTTTACATACAAGAAGCTTTACATCAGCAATCGGTAAAGTCGTTTCATATTAACAAGGTGGCCATTATGTGCGAGGCTGGAACATTCTGTTCTTAAGCATACTAATGCTATTACAAAACGTCAATTAGGTTGTTGTGAGGACAGTTATAGACGCATGTGGGAATTTTTTACAGATGATGTATTTATTATATGCTAAGCGGGAATACCCCAGTCTTAGGCGTCCCAGTGTTCTTATAAACGTCGGTTGTGTTGTTAGAATAGTTATGGATGCATGAGGATTGTTTTTTTTTTTCAGATGATTTGTTGGGTATTGTTCCCAGTGCCTTTGCCATATGTTTAGCATTACGGACTGAAGGACTGGGCGATGTTTACTGGAGTGGAGGATTGAGTGAATACCGTCTTTCGAGCTACCTTGTCAGCTCCTTCTTTGCCGGGGATGCCTACATGAGATGGCACCCAGCAGAAAGATACAAATTTGAGATGGGTGAATATTTGGGTGATCCATGAGTGGATTTTGTATAGGTCTCAGTTCCTCTCGTGTTACTTAAAAACATAATATTGGAGGAGAGTGCAAGAGACCATAAGGCCTACACTAGGTAGTTTCATGTCCCTAACCGCCTTTCATCTCTATCCGTAAAGATATTTAACCTTTTATTAAAACAACCAAATGTTGCAGTGCTCACTACATTGTTACTAAAGGTGGTGGTACACTAGGCATTTTTCGCTAGCATGCTAATTGCTTTTGCTACGCCCTTTGAGTAGAAACAACTTCGGTTACGATGTATTTTTTTTATTCCAAATGTCAAATTACTCTTGCGTCATCTAGTGAGATGCTGAATGACGAACTACGAAAAGTTAAACCTATATGAATGTTAGACACATTGTTGAGATGTTCTTACGTAAGTCTAGAATATTGTAATCGAAGTCGTTTCTACTCTGACGAAGTAACAAAAGCAAGTAGCATGCTAGTCTAGTGTGCCGTCACCTTAAGTCTATAAGAAAGCTCCATTCTTGATTTTTTTTTTTTTTTTTTTTTTTTTTTTTTTTTTTTTTTTTTTTTTTTTTTTTTTTTTTTTTTTTTTTTTTTTTTTTTTGGCGTGGACGGGTCTCCGTTTTGCTCACAGGGAGGGAGTTACCGGTCGGGACGGGAGTGCAACAAAAGGACTTGGGTTTTGGCAGTGTTGTTGCTCCCTACCTGTTGTTTTTGATTGATTAGTATAATCACTAATCATGCCTCATCATGGGTGATCATGTTGGAAACAGCTTCCTAACCAGGAAATAAGCAACGGAGTGGTTAACGAGTGGAATAGACTTAGTATTGGCCGCTGAAAGAATTAGTTGTTTTAAGATAGGGTTAGGGATAGCAGGTGGTATGAGACATGGAACTATATAGTGTAGGCCTTATGGTCTCTTGCAGTCTCCTCCAAACTTGTGACCTTATTTCATGTTCTTATGTTGATTTTATGTTCTTATGTTGACCCGTCATCCAGGAGGTGCCAAGATGGGAGGGCGGGAGGAGGGTGGAGGGTAGTGGAATATACTATAGGAAATGGAATGGGTGGGAGTGGTTTCTATGCCTTTTTCTTTTTGGCTACCCCCCCGTATAGGGGGAAAAAGCCTTTGGTATATGTATGTATGTTGATTTAGGGAGGCTATATTCAAGGTACCTTTACTAGCCCCTTTCCCTATGTGGGGTGAGCAGAGAAGGTCCTAAATAGGGCTGCTCAGTTGTGTCGGCTGTTTTCGATCTGTGTTATTACTTGTCCTACCACAGGGCGACCACTGGGCCCATACAGCCCTCTGTATGGGTCGTGGACTTCCAGAAGTCGCCATCTATTGCTCTTACTATCACAAAGGATTACAAAGGCGGAGCATGCCGACAGGAGACCTTTTGGCCCATAACCAGGTCGGATGCGAAAAAATATAATAATGATAAATAAATAGAAAAAATAGATAAATTAAAATCATAATAATATAAATAACAATAAATAAGATAAATAAATGCATAGGTATAGTTAAATAATAAACAAACAGGTAAATAGTAAATAATAATAAATTGACATAAATGATAATAAATGAAAATCAAGCAAATAATAAACAGACAGACAAATAATAACGAACAAATAAGCGCATAGACTTGTGGTTGTTGAATGGAGGAATGAAGTTAATGTTGCTTCGACTTAGCCCAGGTGAGCCATTTGGAGGTGGTGAGGTGGGAGATTTACCTTTCAATCTGCTCTCGAATTACGTCGTAGGATCTCGCGTCCTTCTTAAGTAGGAGATGGGATGGAAAGGATCCTAAGACAGGATTCATGACAAATAAAGGAAACTTGATTTGTATTGGGGTGGCAAATGAATACGCAGAAATTTGAAGATACAAGGCTATATTTAGACAAAAAAAAAAAGGCACAAACACAAAATGCGTGCAACTGTTTTCAAGGCTGCTTGGAAACTGAAGCCACGCTCTCTCATTTCGCGTCAAGAACGAACGGCGCACATCGCATCTGCTATATCTTACTTAATTACAAAATACATTTTATAATACCTAACACAAATACGCAATAGCATAATATGAATACTGTAATACAATAAATATATATATATATATATATATATATATATATATATATATATATATATATATATATATATATATATACACCATGCCAACACAGATTCCCGGTGAGTCTTGTCTCTCGTTGCCAAACATTCACCAGCGCCTCTATCTTTGAGGACAGTATTGCTCTGAGTTTGAAGATGACTGTATAATAAGGACATAAGAAAGGAGGAGAATAGAAGGGACCATATGGCCTACACTAGGCAGTTTCATGTCCATCACCGCCTGTCATCCTTATCCATAAAGTTATCTCGTCTTCTCTTAAAACAACAAATAGTTTCAGCGCTCATGATTACTAAGTTTATTTCATTCATTAACTACACTGTTGGTAAACCGGTTCTTGCCTATTTCCTTCTTAAACCTGAATGTGCAGACGCGGGGAGGTGAGTGAAATGTGGGATATATGTAGGAGAAGAGGAGAAGGGAAGGGGTATTAGGGAAGAGAAAGAGGAAGGAAGAGGAGGATAAGAGGAGGGAAGGAGGTACAGAGATAACACCTAAGCAAGATGCTGTAATGGCTGCAATTTATCTTATATTATTTGTTTGTTATCATTTGTCTGTTTGTTTATTATCATTTGCTTGAAGGGATGGTAGAGAGGAAAGGAGAAGGATAGGTCAAGGGAAGGAAGAGGAGGATAAGAGGAGGAGGGAAGGAGGTAAAGAGGTAACACCTAAGCAAGATGCTGTAATGACTGCCATTTATCTTATATTACCTGTTTATTTGTTTGTTATACTTTTTCTGTTTGTTTATCATTATTTGCTTGATTTTCATTTATCATTAGTTATCTGTCAATTCATTATCATTTACTATTTACCTGTTTGTTTATTATCTAACTTTACCTATGCATTTGTTTATTTTATTTATTATTATTTATATAATGATTTTTACTTATTTATCATTATTATAATGTTTTTCGCATCCGACCTAGTTATGGACCAAAAGGTCTCTTGTCGGCATGCTCCGCGTTTGTAATCCTTTGTAATCCTTTGGAATCAAAGGAGAGGATGGAAAGAGGAGAGAGGGAGAAGGAAAGGTCAAGAGGAAAGAAAGGAAAATAAAAGGAAAGGAACTGGGTTTGATGGGAAGGTAACAGGTGCTGCATAGGGGAGGGGAGGGGAAGGGGAAGGGAAGGGAAGGGAAGGGAGGGGAAGGGAAGGGAAGGGGAAGGGAGGGGAGGGGAAGGGAGATGAAGTGGAAGGAAAAGAAGAAGGGAATAGTGTAGAGAGAGAAAAAAAGGGGCCACTCGATTTAGATCCTATCCATATGCATTTCTTATAATATAAGAGGGAGTGTATTCAGGGATGGAATGGGTGGGAATGATTTTATGCCTTTTCCTTTTTGGCTATCTCCCTTGTAAGGGGGAAAAAGCCTTGGTATATGTATGTATGTATGATATTCATTTCTACTTTCTATCGATTTCTAAATCTGTTCTGTATAATTTTCTTTTTCCTTTCTCCCTTCTCGCAAATGCAATATTTCTGTTTTCATTTCCTGATTGATCTCTTCTGCTGTTCTTATTTATTTTTCAATATCATTCTACTTGTGTAATTATGCCTCTCCTTTGTTGCTCCACTGTTATTTACAGTAAGCTTTTCCTCGCTTCAGTATTATCAACTTTCATTACGGAAACTAATTAGCGGGGTTGGCTTTGGTGATTTCTGTGTAAGTCAATCATTTATCCATATAAAGTCAATTCAATCTGTTGCATGAGTTGAAATAGGTAATCGGGATATAAATCAACATTGCGGGTGTCAAGCGTTTGCCATCAAATGGACTGCTTGGACAGACACATCAAGCCTTGTTAGTAAATAATTTAACGTTTTCATCGCGTGTGCGGACTGAAGAGAGCCCGTGTAGAGCAATGGGTAACGTTACTGCCTCGGAACGCGGGTTGTCCTGGTTCGATACCCGGTAGGTGGAAAGTTGTTTCGTGACCACCCAACCCCTCTCTACAACGGCGGATATCATAGGTGCGGTTGGTGCTAGCAACCAGTCACTATGGACGAACTGACAACATTGATTTCAGACTTTATAACCACAGATCATCATAATACACTAACGACAACTTTATATGCACTTCTCTCCACACGGGATATGCCGGTCCTGTAGTGGACCATTAAGGCTGAACTCCAAACTACATTGCATATGGAGACTTTAATGATCATTCTGGCTACCATTAGACTATTTTATTCAGCTAAGAGAAACTTTCCTTTCCCCTTCCTCTGCCAATAGACTTCACTCCTTCGTTCCTTGATTAAATTTGCTTTCACCACATTGACCTGACGTGTGAGGAGAATATATATATCGTCTCTCTGGATTAAATTTTATTTTATGCAGAACCTTGACAAATGTAGAAGTGTACTAAACACTCGACTATGAATGATTTGTTGGTATAGATCCGGTGTCTCGTATGTCAGGTTCAATTGTCCGTGAGCAGACTCGAGAGACGACGACGACCTCCCCCTCCCGACTGGGCGCTGATATATCCTTGTTTGTCATTGGTCCACTCATATCTATACAACACATATACATATACATATACATATACTCGTACATATACATATATATATATATATATACATATACAACACATATACATATACATATACATATACTCGTACATGTACATATACATATACGTATACATATACTCGTACATGTACATATACATATACATATACTCGTACATATACATATACATATACGTATACATATAACACATACATATACGTATGCATGTGCACATACATGTACATATACATGTACATATGTATATACACATGAAATAAATATTAACAGTATATATACGAACACGTATACGTAGACGCATGTATGCATATTCATATACTTTCTTGTAAACGAAAAAGAAAAGAAAAGAGAAAAAGAAAGGAAACAGTGGACTCTGCCTTTGTCTGGAGTCAAAACACACTTTGCAGTTTAGTCTTCTGCTAATATCGAGTCCCTCGCCAAGTAATCTTCTTACTTGTGCCTACAGTCACTGTGCAGTCACAAGCAAAAGTTTTGACCCCCAATCCATAACACGCCTCCAGAGCTGGGCGTGTTACCGATGGACAGGCAGTGCGTTACTGAAAAATCTGGGGTGCATTTCCGTCAATGCGTATTATGTTACATATATATGTGTATACAATGAGTATATGTATACATATATATATATATATGTATATATATATAATATATATATACAAAATGTATATCTCTATATATTTTTTTTTTCCAGTAACGCACTACCTGTCCGACGGTAACGCGCCCAGCTCAACAATTACATAACATAAGAACATAAGAATGAAGGAGACTGCAAGAGACCATAAGGCCTACACTAGGCAGCTCCATATCCAAGACCACCTGTCATCCCCATCCATAAAGTTGTCTAACCGTTTCTTAAGACAACTGATAGTTTCAGCGCTCACTACGTGGTTACTATGTCAGTATGATTTTTTTCAGTCGAGTACGGGGTATCTTTTCCTATGTAGAATCAAGCCTACAGTTAAGTAAATTTCTTAAAGAGATAGATAAAAAATGTTGTCAAAGAATTAGGAGCTAATCGACTTAACGCGATTATGTAAACGTCGTTTAGCGAAAGAGATGAAGTTCAAATTCTGGACTAAATGTTTTGATGATCTTTAAATTGAAAAATTTAGGAGGTACTTAAAATGAAAATTGGTCACACAAATAATCACTCGAAATTTTTTTATATATATTTTTTAATATATGAGGTTTAAAAGAAAAAATGGGTATTTTCAGATAATAAATCATATTTCTAATATAGTGGTAATTAATGGAACATAGTTATATAAGGTCTTTGCTGAAAAAACACGTCGAATTGTAAAAATATTCAATATACTGAGATATTAACATTGTTTATTTTCACCATTATTCGTTTTATTTTTTACTTATTTCTGTATGTAAAATATGGATAATTATCTTGGATTACGTTCTAGACTCGTGATCGACAGTGATTGCTCTCCCGAGTGAGAGCTTAGAGGTAGTGCTGCAGGTAATATTGTGATCTTGCGCACATGTATCTTCTTGCTCAGCGGAAACAGTAACGGCTTGCAGTATCAGTGAGGCTTCTATGCTGTATGCGGGGTGCTACCACGGACCTCCTACTCAAGACCCAAAGACGCTAACCACTATGTCAGCAAGTTGTGTTTGTGTATGTTGAAGATTCGTATTCCGTTGCCCATAATCATCGTTTTGTAGCGGTGCCTTGTTTGTAAACCGTAAATGGTTGACTCCTGAAGTGCGGGTTAACGTTAGTTTGCGCAGAATAGCGCATAATATTTGCCTAACCAGAAGTGTCTGGCATCAGTCTTAGGGACGGAAGTTTAAACGACTCATTCTAGTTATGTCAGACGCCGTCGTTCCATATCCTCTTGGACTTCGGCAACCACGGAGCGCCACCGTTCACGGTCCCTAGTAGTTACTTGTAACATCTGTGCTGGTTTGAGTTGTTTTCCCGTCGCCGCCTCATCAGCCCGTCCATATACTTCTCCCTCTGCTTTCCTCTTGCTCTCCTTCCCTCCACCATTCCCGTCATCACCGCCTCTTCCAACCCTTCCCTCCGCATTATATGTCCTAAGAATCGCAACTGTCTTTTCCTTATTGTTGTCATCAATTCCCTACCTGTCTCCGTTTCTCTCAGTACTTCTTGTATTGACAAACACACACTGGTACATGTAATGACCTCAGCATCCAAATGCAAGTCTCCTGCCCACCCGCTCCTGAGCCACCGCATCACGCAATAAATTTCCCTGAGAATCGCCCGGTGATAATAGCCCTTTTTCATACACAACTATCTTTTCATTTTCATACAGACATCTCTTCATCCTACCACAACGACCGATCCCGTACGAGCTGGTGGTTTTTTCTAGGTAGTCCATAGTCCATAATAGTAGACTTCAGCCCCTTAGTGATCGCTTGCTCAGACACCTTCTTGCTGTAGGACTACCCTCGTCGAGGAGATTAGAGGAGTTTTCGTGTTCTTCGCGAGGACGATTGAGATGACAAACCCAGCGGGCACCCGCACTTGTACGTAACTGTGGCCAACCACGTAAGAAAATATCCAACTCACATACTGACAACATGTGGCAATGGATTCCGACCAACAAAGTCTTCATCAGTAGAGTCAACATCACACAAAAGAGGTGAAGAAAGAGAAATGGTAAAAGAGAGACTTAAGAACGGGGTAGCAGAAAGAAAGGAGAATGTGATTCAAAATTGATATATAATCTTTTTTTGAGTGCTTATAACATTATTATATATTTTTTTTAGTGAAACATCAGGTGCTCCTTGTCCTCGGCAATATTGCTCCGCCGTCGCATTTCTGTCGCTATTTTCGCGAGATTATTGTCCTCCTGAAGTTTGTAGCCTCTCGTAGCCTCCTGAAAAAGACAACACAAAACTGAATGTTCTGAAATACCTCACCCGTTTTCTGTGAAATTACTTTTTGCAAGAGTCGGGGTTTTTTTTTTTTTTTTTTTTACTTCTACCGCGAGGCTGTGGAACTCGCTCCCCCGTTACACATTTTCAATTTTTTCACCTTTTTCACTTTTTCACCCTTTCAGAAAGGGAGATGTCGATGAAGTTTGGGCTGACGACTTTAGATCGACGTTGATATGCAGGTTGTTTTTTCTTTTCGTATTTTATTTTTGATTCTCAAATCGACCCGTTGGACAGTCCTCTTTAGTACAGTTATGCTATTTGGTCTTTTTCTATGCGGGCAGCGTTCAATTTAATTTCTATCTTTGGCCTCTCTCCTCCTCTTAGCAACAAGTCCATAAAGAGAGAGAGAGAGAGAGAGAGAGAGAGAAAGAGAGTACTCCTTCCATCAACGCACGAAACCGTGGCTCCCTCGACAACCCATTATAACATTTCACGAGATCCGTTGACCCTCACTCCGCGTTGAAGCCTCTGGGGTCGATTGATGACGACGGGCCAATCAGCCAACAACACCGCCCCCCCTCCCCCTCTCCCCCTCCCCCTCCCCCTCCCCTTTCATTGCATGCCCCGGATCCCCTGCGGAGGATGACAATGCCTCGACGGGGGGGGGGGAGATGACCCTCAGATGGCTGGAAGGAGACAGGGCGAAGACCTCGGGGGGGGCTTGTGTTGTGTAGTCGAAGTGATGCAGTATTGTCATCTTGTATATACATACATGCAAACTCATATATATATATATATATGCTAATAACAACACTCGTAACTTATGTTTAATTATGCTAGAGTAACCACTGGGAAAGAGAAACTGAACGAAGTAGATCGATTTCGTATATTACATCTTCAGTGCAAAAGTACAAGGAAAGAAAGGATTACAAGAATATATCTATATATATATATATATATATATATATATATATATATATATATATATATGCAGAAAAAAACACTGGGAAATAAGAAGCTTAGTCCGAACGTTTTCGTCTATTTAAGATATTATCAAGGAATACACAGTTACAGAGACAAAGGTGGATATATATACATAAAGTAAAAGACAAGCTAGGAACATGGGAAGTACACACAAGATGCTTCACAATCAGGTAGAGCCGATGTTTACATATACGGACGTTTGGTCCATGACGTTACGTCACCCCCGCTTAGTAGCACTTGGAGAAGTTCTTACAATTTTATCAATAACAAAATCATCAAGTTTAAATATTCCTAAACTTAAATTGATATTATTGTCAAAGGTTTGTTTAATATGACTGGATTCGATGATGTTTCTTTCTAATAAGGATCTACAAGAAATTATTACATTCGAATTATCCCAGTCAATAGGATGATTGTGGTCTCTTACATGGACAAAAAGGCCACTGGAACTTTGCCCACTCCTTACACTATATTTGTGCTGATTTATCCTAGTTTTTATGTCTTTACCAGTTTGGCCGATATAAAATTTGTTACATTTAAGGCATGGAATAGAGTAAACACAACCCTCGTTTGCTTCAGGTGAATTTTTAATGAGCTTACTTTTTATAAATTTTAGTATTATTTTTGAAAACCAAGTTGATGTTGAATTGTTTGAGAATATTAGGCAGACCAATTAATTTCTCACTGTAAGGAAGAACCAAAAGGTTCTTTTTGTCAAATACTTTTCTTACGTGTGAGGTGAGTATAATACCTGAATCTTAAGTTTCCTCATGTGACCTT
>NW_027467515.1:275000-277500 GCF_046742065.1 Oratosquilla oratoria
AATTGGTTTATTTTTCTATCTATCACTATTATTTTTTTTTTTCTTGTTTTTGGGTGGGTGGATGGGGGAAGTAACCTCGTTTGCCAACCAATTTAAAACAAAAAACAAAACAAAAACAGAGTCCTGTGTATCCAGCCTACTAAGTTTCTATTTGGGAGTGGTAGACGTGTTGCATGAAAGGGGTTGGAGGATTGTGTATACTTACATTTGGAAAAGGCATTTGACAAAGTGTGGCACAAAGGACTGATACGGATGTTGGGCAGTGTAGAAGGACTTAAAGGGGATATACTGAAACGGGTAAAATTCCTTTTAAGTGACAAAGAGAGGGAACATTTTGTACTGGTTTTGAGTGTACGGATTGTGAAAGGCGTAAGGCTCTTCTACACACTTACACACACACACACACACACACACACACACACACACACACACACACACACACACACACACACACACACACACACACACATATATGGTGTAGTGGTTAAGTCACTACAAGCACTGGTAACGTGCTAGCCGTTGGTTCAAATCCTCGGCCGTACCACGTTTCAATTTCTGCATGTGCCTCCACAGTTCTTCCGATGTTGATGGTTTAGAATTAAAGTGCATTGTTGTTGATAAAAATGTATATATCAATATATATATATTGAGATATTGTGATAGGTTTGAGGAAGGTGGAAGAGAAAGACACAGGTCTGGGGCCGAGTTTATTCCTGACCGGTTTTGCTCAGAGCTTCTTCAGAGGGTCGAAGAAGCTATAAGCGAAACCGGTCAGGAATAAACTCGGCCCTAGACCCGTGTCTTTCTCTTTCACCTTCCTAAAAAAAAAAATATATATATATATATATATATATATATATATATATATATATATAATATATATATATATATATATATATGTATATATATATATATCGTACTTAACTCGAAGCCTGTAAAAGTGGCGGGGATGCCCCTCTTGTTTCTGGATTCTACATATGAGAACTGTAGTGAAAGAGGAAAAGTCGGACTGTAGAGGAGTGATTATAAGAGTACCCCAGGGCTCATTACTGGTACCTGTAATCTTCCTATTGTATATAAATTATATAGTGAATGGAATAGATGGCCATGCAAATTTACATGCAGGTAAAGCCGAAATAATGGAAGAAAATGAAAAGCCAGAAGGTTTATAAACGGTGACTGGAAGATCAAGACGATGTTTATGGATGTAGCCAGAAGTGGAGAATTAATAATAATGCAAAGAAATGTAACATCTTAGAATTAGATCAGAGTAGAAAAAAGACGTAGAGAAAATGCAAAATGTGAAATTAATTAATAACTAAAACAAAAGAGGAAAGGGAATTAATGATACGAATTAGGGAAAGTCATATAAAGAAAATAACATGACGGATCTATAATTCACCCATTGTAGAATATAAGAATAGCATTGCATTACATGAAAAAAGACATGATGAAGAAGATTATTGAAACTTTGATTCGTCCCTGACTAGATAATGTAAGGAGTGTGGTCAACACACTTAAAGAGAGATAAAAGGGAAATAGAGATAGTACAAAGATGTGTATACATTGTGACGAATGTGGATAGGAGGTAAAGGGAACACGGGGTGAGGGGAATACTTTTATTCCTGACTAGTTTCGCCTGAGTGGCTTCTTCAGAGGCGAAACTAGTCAGGAATAAAAGTATTTCCCTCAGCCCGTGTTCCCTTTACCTCCTATCCACATAGTACAAAGAGTGTCAACAAAGATGATCCCAAGTCTACGCGACGAGACATGAGAGATCGAGAAAACTGGGACTTCCCACATTGGAAGAGTAAAGGGAGAAAGGCGACATTATGACTATTTAGATTAGGGAAAGTTATATATATATAAAAATGGACAGATAGGGATTGCTCTGGTGTGGGAGGAAATATCAACAAGAGACTATAGTAAAATGAAGATTAAAAATAATTTTTTGTTCTAAAGATGTTAGGAAGTGTAGCTCTCCGCATAGAGGTGGAGACTTATGGAACAAGTTTGATGAAAACATAATCTAAGCCAACGCTATAAACGAAGTTAGGGCAAAGTTTGATGAGTGTAAACCATAAAAGGACGGGACTCCATGAGCACAACTCCAACCCCGTATACTATTACCAGTAAAATACACGCACGCACGCACGCATTCACGCACGGCTATAGTTATTCAGCGCATATACATACGCGCACATACACACAAGACTAATGAACGTGTAGGCACTTCGAATGGGGACCATGATTACGTGGCGTTATGTATTATATACTTCTTAGTATCTGTGGCTTTGTGCTTTTGTATGAATACACGGTAACTGACGGTTCCTGTGTAACAACCTTCTCCTCCTCCTCTTCTTGTTCCTCCTCTTCCTCCCCTCCTCCACCTCCTCCTCCTCCTCCTCCGCTCTCTCCGCCTCTCCTCCTCCACCTTCTCTTCCGCTTCGTTGTACTCCGCCTACACCTCTGACGCCTACTCCTTCTCCTCCTCCACATC
>NW_027467515.1:280000-285000 GCF_046742065.1 Oratosquilla oratoria
ATCTCCTCCACTTCATTCATGACGTCTTTAACAAATGCGAGGAATGTAGATCTGTTGATATAATCTATCTAGATTATATAATTTAATTGCAATTGGATCAATTGGATAGGATAGTGATAGCAGTAGTGTTAGTCCATCTTCTATCCCCTAGTTGCCCAGTTTCCTTAACTGTAGTTTAGTTTAGTTAACACAAACAGCCTCGTTAGGGCCAGTAGGCCTGCTGTTGTTTGTTCTTCCTTTATGTTCCTTTGTGACCCTAAGGCCTACACTAGACAGTTCCACCTCCCTCATCACCTTTCATCCCTATCCATAAAATGATCTATTTTTTAAACGATCAATTGTTTCAACGCTCACTGCATGTTGACTAAGTTTATTCCATTCCTTAACCACTCTGCCAACATAGGTTCGTCTTGCTAGTGGCCTGGACCACTTTAGCTCATTTCACACACACGCATCGATTTTTTGCCGTGACCCATCCACGACACGACGTCGTGCTCTCTAATAACCATGAATGTCTATGGACGCTTTCAGACGTGGTCGTGGTCGTGACGTGTGAAGGCGTCCATAGACGCTCATGGCTATTTGACAGCACGACGTCGTGTCGTAGACGGCGCACGGCGAAAAGTCGATGCGTGTGAGACCTCGACGGGAATTCCAGTACCATAAAGATCGGTCATTATATTTTCTTAATAATCTAAGTTGGCACACTTTTCATTTTGTGAGCTAATGCCCCTAATTACTTGTAAGCGCTTTCCACTACATAATTATCATTTGGTGCCAGTTTCGTTCATTCGGCAAGCCAATCTACGATTCTTGTATCACGTCACAAAGATAACAGTCCATGTGAACTTCCAATCAATTATTTCTTTTTTGCTTATTGGGCCTCGTCCGTGTAATCACCTAGGCGTGAGTCAAAGTCAACAAGAACCTCATGAAGCTGACCTGCTTACGTACGATTTCCTAATTTTAGCCATTTGGTTTGACTTCGTTTCCAGTCCATTTTCAACTGCGTGCCAGACATAGGTACACATTTCAATGCAATTGCTCAGTTTCCAATATCAGCACACAGGGATCAACGGGTAAAAAGATGAGGAAGTAATGATTAAGGACGGCAAGCTATGAATGATCTTGTTTGCCTTTTTTCTTCTCCGCTGCAACGGATCCATTCAATGTCCTTCAATACATCTTCCTCTCGTGCATTGTTACCGTCTTAATTAGTCTGTGTGAGAGACGGCTTCGCTTTGAACAAGCCTATTCTCGGTGACAACAGGCGACTTTCTTCAGATGAAAGTATTCCCTCCGTCAGTCTATTACGTGGAGTGCGGGGTGATCTGAAAGAGGTATTCAAATGGGTTAAGGGCTTTAACATGGGTGATACAGACAAGGTCATCATATTAAGACAGCAGGTGACTTTCTTCAGATGAAAATATTCCTTTCATCAATCTATTACGTGGAGTGCGGGACGATCAGAAAGAGGTGCTCAAATGGGTCAAGGGCTTTAACAAGGGTGATGCAGACAAGGTCATCATATTAAGACAACAGGACAGGACTCGTGGTAATGGATTTCATCAATCTATTATGTGGAATGTGAGGTGATATGAAAGAGGTGTTCAAATGGGTCAAAGGCTTTAACAAGGGTGATGCAGACAAGGTCATCATATTAAGACTACAGGGCAGGACTCATAGTAATAGATTTCAGTTTGATAAATTTAGGTTTAAGATAGAAATAAGCAAAATATGGTTTACCAACAGAGTGATTAACGAATGGAATAGACTTGGTAACAATGTAGTTAGCGCTGAAGCAATTGGTTGTTTTAAAAGAAGATAACTTTATGGATAGGGATGAAAGACGGTAAGGGAGATGGAACTGCCTAGTGTATGCCTTATGGTCTCTTACTATCTCCTCCATTCCTATGTTCTTATGTTAAAGGAGACAACTTGTTTGCATTTGAAAAATAAGACGCACGTGATTATTAAGTTTTCCGAGGCAGAGCCGCTCAAAAAAAATAATAATAATAAATAATAATAATAAAAATAAATTAAATAAATAAATAAAATAAAATAAATAAATAAGAGAAAATAAAATCATGGTTTGTGAATGCCCTGAATGAATATTTACATATAGATTGAGATCGCAGTAATATTCCAGACACAAGAATATAGGAATAAAGAACACTGAATACTGTTTTAGTGTAAAAGTTAGGCCCATGTTAGGAGTAATTAAGATTTTTTTTTCTTCAGAGTTCGAGTAAATAAATGAACGAGATATTTTCTCTAAAAATATGATCAAATTCGTATATTAAACGCATCTAAATATAGAAGCGTATGTATGTATGTATATATATATATATATATATATATATATATATATATATATATATATATATATTATACGCATATATACAAGCGTGGGATTACAAATACACAATTGCACACACACACACACACACACACACACACACACACACACACACACACACACACACACACATCCTTGGTATGTGAATCTATTATAAAAGTAGAATAGGAGAAAGCTGTGTGAGTGTTGATAAAAGACAACCTGTCACCAGACGGGCATATCAACAGGACAATTTCCCCCGGAGGACAATTGCCCCCCGTAATCAATTGCCCCCTGGGACAATTGCCCCCTAGGACAATTGCCCTCTAGGACAATTTCCCCCGTTGTCAATTGCCACCTGGGACAATTGCCCCCTAGGACATTTACCCCCGGAAGACAATTTCCCCCGTTGACAATTCAACTAAACAAGATACTGTGACTCACTATATGGGTTGAGAAACGATGAAAAAAGTCATCGAGATCCTGATCCATCTAAGAATGGAATATGCGTCAGTGGTATGGTCCTCACACAGAGTGAAGTATATAAGCAAGATCGAGAGAGTACAAATGACAGCAACCAAAAGTGGTCCCCAGACTGGCAGATAAACCATATGAGGAGAGACTAAAAGCAGTGGGTCTACCAACTTTGAAAGGTCGAAGAGAAAGAGGTGAAATGATTACAGTATTCAAGACACTGAAGGGCTTAGACTACATTGACAGAATATATATCTTGAATGAAGGATAGGAGGAGTTTAAGAGGTCATGAGAACAAATTAAGAAAAACTACCTGTCTAAAAGATGTGAAAAATACAATTTTCCATATAGATGTATGAATACTTGAAATAGCTTAGAAGGTGATACATCCCAAATTAAAATCTAAATATGATAACGGAAACAAATTATATTAAATTGGAACTGTACAAGAATTTTGAAGCTAGGTTTGGTAAATTGGTGAGTAGGAAACGGGACCCTACAAGCATTGCTCATTCTCTGTATACTACAATTAGATAAATACAATTAGGTTAACACAGTGTACAGGTATTTAAGACTGGATATGGTGGATGGATAAATGGATTAGCTGGTGACCGTAAGAGAGCCAGCTGGGGCACTGCGGAACGCTACTGGATGGTTAAAAACATAAAACACAGCAGGCATGGTCAGAAGTCTTGAAAACAATAATGCTATGAAACAAGTAATGGAATGATAATAATGATAATAACAGTGACAATGATAATAGTACTACTACTGTTACTACTACTACTAATGATCATAATAATAATGATGATGATAATGATAATACATAAATATACCAAAGGCTTTTTCTCCCTTACAAGGGAAGTACCTAAAAACAAAGGAATAAAAATCTACTCTCACCCATTCCATCCCCATCCACCCCCTCCCTCCCTCTTGATAATGATAATAATAATGATGATGATGATAGATAATGAGGAGTACAGGGCAGACGACCATTGAGGAGACCCAGGTACAGATGGATGGATGGATGGAAGGAATGGAAAAGGACATGGAGAGAGTGGCGCCAGGAGAGAACTGGAAGGAATTGGCAGAGGATATCGAACCATCTGGAGAGGCATAGTGAAAACTGTGAAGGTCCGTCCGGCCTGACAACCAACAGAGGGAAGGAGATAACGAAAACAATAATGCTACAACAATAAAGTCTATCGTATGTGTTTTGGGAAGAGCCTGCAGAAACATGATGTAAAAGAGGCGAAGGTAAGCTGTCTAAAGATAGGACGTCTGAGGAGGCCGAAAGTCGCAAGTCCAATTCAATTATGAAGCAACAAGATTGGCAGGCAAGAAGAAGAAGTGGAAAAGGCGCAAGAAAAACACAGAGGAAAAGTTGAATGAAAATAGAATGAAAAAAATAGATCGAGTAAATGGAAATATTGGTGTAAGGCAGCAGCATCAGAGAAGTGAAACGTGAATATGGAAAGAGGAGGAGGAGGAGAAAGAGGAGAAGGAGGAGAAGGAAAGGGCAAAGAGGAAGGTAACGAGGAGGAGATTGAGAAGGGGGAGGAGAAAGAGGAGATGGAGAAAGAGGAGAATGAGGACATGGAGAAGGAAAAGATGGAGGGGGCAAAGAGGAAGATAACGAGAAGGAGATTGAGAAGGGAGAGGAGGAGGAGAACAAGGATAAGGGAAAGGGGGAAGGGCAAGGATGAAGATAACGAAGAGGAGATTCAGAAGTAGGAGATAAAAAGAGAAGGAGAAGAAGGAGGAGGAGGACAAAGAGAAGAAGGAGGAGGAGGAGGAAAAGGGGAGGACAAGGAAGAGGAGGACAAGGAGAAGGAAGAGGAGCGGAGGACAAGGAGGAGAATAACGAGGAGGAGATTGAGAAGGAAGGGGAGGTGAAGTAGGAGGAGGAGGAGGAGAACAAAGAGGGAGAGGGGTGCAAGGAAGATAATAAAGAGGAGGAAATTGAGAGGGAGGAGGAGGAGGAAGTGAAGGAGAATAGTGAGGAGAAGGAAGAGAACGATGACAAGGACGAGGTCGAAGATAAGGACGAGAAGGAGAATGAAGAGGAGGAGGAGGAAAAGGAAGAAGGAAAAAGAAAGACAAAGAGAAGGAGAAAGAGACGAAGGAGAACAAATAAAAGGAGAAAAACGAAAATAAAAAGAAAAGGTGAATTAACGAGAGAAAAAAA
>NW_027467515.1:290000-293993 GCF_046742065.1 Oratosquilla oratoria
TTTTGTAAACAAACCCCGTACAATGTTTTTATATGAAAGAATAAAATCTTGGAAATTGACACTGAAAAAACAGCGTGTTTTTTGGCATAGATTCTCGAGTTTATTTTGCATTTTATGACAGAATACTATTGATTTCAGTACAATATTGTATATCTAGAAATAGAGAGAAAAAACATTTGATCCTTAAAGTGAATAGATAGGATTGGGGAGGTAGATACATATATACATTTACAGTATATATATTTGTTATACACATACACACATATATTTACACAGTGAATGAAGAATCCGACAAGAAATAAAGGTCTCAGACTGTCAGGAAATATATCTAATATGGAAATGGGTAAAACAACTTCGCCAGCCGTGTAGTAATGAATGGAATAAACTTCCTGCAGAGGCAGGCCAATTAAAGTTCATTTCGAAGCTTTAAAACTCGTTTAGAGATAAACACCTAAGTAAGATGCTAATGCCTGTCATTTATTTTATGTTATTTATATTTATTTATTTGTTATTATTTGCCAGTTTGATTATTATTATTTGCTTGATTTCATTTATAATTACTTATTTGTCAAACTATTATCATTTACTATTTACCTGTTTTTTATTATTTAACTATACCTATTCATTTATTTATTTGTTTTATTTTATTATTATTTATATTATTATATTCTTATTTATTTATTTATCACTATTATGTTTTTTTCGCATCCGACCTAGTTATGGAACAAGAGGTCTCTTGTCGGCATACTCCTCCTTTGTAATATTTTGTAATTATATAATATAAATATAGTGTGTGTATTATATATGTATAAAAAATATATATATTGTATGTATATATATTTAAAGTATATATTATTCTCTCTTTTGTAGTGTATGTATATATATATAATATATATATATATATATATATATATATATATATATATATATATATATATATATATGTATGTATATATATTTAAAGTATATATGGGCAGAAGGTTCTCTCTTTTGTATGTTTCGTTCAATGTGATGGGTTGTTCAGTATTAATAAATTTCTTGAAGGTATTTTCTTTATACCTTAGAAAAGTATATATATGTATAATATATATATATATATATATATATATATATATATATAATATATATATATATAATATATATATAATACATATATATGTATATATATTGTATATACATGTATATATATAGTATGTATTATATATATATATATATATATATATATATATATATATATATTATTTATATAAAGAGGTAGAGAAAGAACTGGGGAGTGAGCGGGAGATGGGATGGAGGGGAGGAAGAGGAAGGGGAGGGAGAAGAGGAGGGGGACGGAGAAGCGGAAGGGGAAGGAGAGGAGAAATGTGAGGGGAAATTTCAAGAAAGAAAACAAAGGAAATAGAGATGTAACGAAGTCACTAGGCGGGAAGGAAATATAAAAAGAAACGGAAGAAGAAATAAAAAAGGAAAAGAAGAATAAGGAAAGCGGGGATAAATGTATTACATTTCAAAATTGATTTGTCTAATCGAGCATGAAATGTCTGATGTGTACCACAGAGAATTCCCTTCTCAAAGGGACGATAAGTACATGACATCTTACCTCTGACCATTAGGCCGGTGTCACACTGTCCGGCGCCGCCGGTGCGGCTTGCCTTTGGCGCCAGCAAAGTCTCCTCCCTTATTATTAGTAGTCATTTGACTCCGAAGGTTTTACGAGAGTGTCTGAAGCAGGTGGGAAGGGAGATGGTGGTTGTCGTTCCATCAAGTTCTGGCTGCTGTCGCCAGGTGATTTTATTAAACCAGTTGAACTTGTTCGCTATGCGAGCAAGTTAGGGCATCGCTGCTTGCTGCGAGGTGATGGTGGTTCGAATCCTGCCACCGGCGAGTTGAAACTCAGGGCATGACTCAAATCCCATGCTACAAAGTCCTCTGTAAGGGGCACCGTCCCAACCTTCTGATAGGAAGGCGTTTGTGACGTTAAACCAAATCAATCATCAATCAATCAGTTGATCTAGCAAACATCATCTATCCGCGTCCGGCACTACCGCACAGTGTGACACCAACATAACTCCGCGTTTTTGACCTCTTGAGTCAATCAGCATATACCTTGCAGTTATTTTCATGCTGATATATACTTTCATGGCTGATGAAAAGTAAGCCTTACCGTATCGGGTGGATACATGCTATCTCCTTATCGATTTCAAGAGTTCTGTGTATTCAGCATTGTTGTATGATTGTTGGATAATCTCCATTCAGTAAAGAATATTCGTCACGTTCATCTTTCTGTCCCTTCTGGTCCATTACTTTTTTTGAATCACTTCCTTACAACGTCTGCGACTCCATTTCTTCTGTGTTATGTCCGAGGCGCTGAGGACAGAAAGGGTTGATGTCGGTGGTATGTACAGAGATCAAACAAGGCAACTTGCATATGAAAAGTTACGCTCGTGTTTCGTCCGAAGCGGACAGCCAAGCGGACAGCAGAAAGTGAGGGTGTAGGGATGTGTTGGACTTGTCCGGAACGCAAACGAGACAGCAAGGGACGGAGAGAGAACTATTGTCTTTTCTACCAACTCTGACTCTAAGGCTCGTTTCACACGTATCGACTTTTCGCCGTGCGCCGTCCATGGCATGACGTCGCGCTAATCAACAATATGTGTATATGGAACCTTTCACACGTGGTTGTGGTCGTGACATGTGAAAACGTCCATGGATGTCTATGGTTATTTGAGAACACGACGTCGTGTCGTGGACTTCGCACGGCGAAAGGTCGATACGTGTGAGACGATTCTAACTTTGAATCTGGTGGCTGTTAGGCCTACAGGTTTATTACAGCTTTTATGGTCTGTCCAGACAGTTCTGTCCACTTCCTTTCAGACCTCCCCTGGTGCCACTTGATCCATGCCCTTCTTTACTCCATTCAGCCATCCATCTGTTTGCTGGGTCTTCCCAATGGTCGGCTACCCTGTAATCCACCTTCAAACTGGTCTTTGACGTCTATCAGCCTCCATTCGGACACAGTGACCAACCCACCTTGTTCTTCTCCTCCGCTCCTCACCCTGAAAGTATGATTGGTTTTCTTAGACATCAATGATATATCAGACTTTCATGTCTATTCTTGCTGTCGCCAAATTATTATATTCAGATGATGGGAAACCCTTTGGGCGTCATAGGGTTAGCTTCTTTCCGCTCGCTTCCCGAATCGCTCCGCATCGCATAGCATTGCTTCGCTTCGGATGACGTTGCATTGCCTCGCTACGCACCTCCCGTTGGGTCGTTTCCCCGAGTCGTTAACCTTAGCTTTTCGCCCTTACTTGCGGGTCGTTCGGGAACCTAAAAGGACTCAGGTTGACAACCCAGTGTCTGTCACCCTCCCGAGATAACTTTAGGCATTTCCCCGTAATAATCGGGTTATCACGCTCTGACGGAAAGTTTAATATTTCCATCCTCCGGAAGTTTCCGTCTCAATCTCGTCTCAGCTTATGAGATTCTGTTTGTCTCGGTGTTACCTGAAACATTAGGCTTAAGAGGGAATTAGGCGAGAACTAGTTTACCAACTGAGTGGTTAACGAATGGAAAAGACTTAGTAACCATGTAGTCAGCGATTAAGCCATTGGTTGTTTTCAGAGAAAGTTAGATAACTTTATGGATAGGGATAACAGGTGATAAGGGACATGGAACTGCCTAGTGTAGGTCTTATGGCCTCTTGCAGTCTCCATTCTAACATTCTTATGTTCTTATTATTTCCCAGTTACTTAACGCTGGTAAGGGACATAAAACCCTCTAGTATAGGCCCTATGGTCTCTTGCAGTCTCCTGTATTATGTTCTAATCATTTTCCAGTCATTTGAACTCTGGTATATTAAGTTTAGGTTTTTCAACTGTTGTCATTGTTCATCGTGACACGCGTCCATGTTCAGTCTGTTCACATAAACCTGGTGAAGGTTTATAAGAAAACAAAATATTTCTTGGTCATTAAGAATATCCTTGGAATTAA
>NW_027467516.1:0-5000 GCF_046742065.1 Oratosquilla oratoria
AGTAAACCACTTCACCAATGTAATGAGGTTCTAAGAGATTGAATCCGTGACGCGATGAAGCATCAACTTAAATTATGTTTCAGTAGGAAAGGGTTAAGCTCTTTTAAAAACTCTAAAATCGATATAATAGAAACTTTGACAGAAGGTTTTAATACAGATCACGCTTATCGTTCTTAAAGGTTCATATTTTTGCTGATTACAAATAGTATTATATAATATTAACGATATTCAGAGACTTAAACATGATTAAAATTACGAAAAAAAAAAACAAAAAAAAAGTGGACGGAAGTTCTGATGCAGATCCACTTAATTGAACTTAATTGTTTAGATTTTGCCGATACAAATGAGTATACATATAAATTATTACATAAAAACACAGAGACTTTATTATTATTAAATCACGAACAATAAAATATAGTGGTATATAGATTATTCAAATATCCAACGGGGGAAATTTACATCAAGGGGTAAATTGTTTCTAGGGGGCAAATTGATAACGGGGGGGTAATTGTCCTAGTGGTGGAATTGTCCCTGGGGGGAAATTGACAATGGGGGGAAATATTGTCCTCCGGGGGATATTGGTCCTGATACGATATATATATTTATATATATAATATATATATATATATATATATGTATATCATATGATGCACATATTAATATATATATATATATAATATAAATATACACAATTATATATTCGGATATGTATATATATATATGATATATATATATATATATACATATATATATATATATGTATAAATATATATATATATAAAGTAATATATATATTATATATATACATAATTTTGCAGTAATTCACAAGGCACCCCCACGTGAAAATAATAATTGCAGAAAAAAACACCGGGAAAATAAGAAGCTTAGTCCCGAACGTTTTATCGTACTATTTAAGACTATCAAGGAATACAACCAGTCTACAGAAGACAAATGTTGGATATTATATAAGATTCTTATTTCCCAGTGGTTTTTTCTGCATATATACATAATATATGGATATTATGGGATATGTATTATATATCATAATATTATATATAGTATATATATATATATATATATTCGATCCATATATATAGGAGGATATGTATTATATATCTATATATATATATATAAACATATATATATATACATATATATAATTTATACATCATATTCTATATATATATATATATATATATTATATTATGTAATATATATACTATTTATATGTGATGTGTGTGTGTGGGTGGTGTGGTGTGGTGTGTGTGTGTGATGTGTGTGTGTGTGTGTGTTTGTGTGTGTGTGGGTGTGTGTGTGGGTGAGTGTGTGTGTGTGTGTGTGTGTGTGTGTGTGTGTGTGTATGTATGTATAAAGCGCGACCGAACAACCTAAATCTATTGTTAGGCACATTGAAGAACAAGATCCACTATCTCCTCTGCCTGGAAATAATGAGGTGCTGTTTTTAATAAAGGCTAATTGACAAAAAGGTTTGAGAGAAAAAATCATTGAAGCTGTATATATAAATGTCAATGAAAGCATGTAAATAATAGAGAAGGTTTCGTAAGTCTAGGACACCCTTACTAAGTCATATAATAACATTAAGAAAATAATCAAACTTGTGCATTAAAGATCTCCAAGGTTGACCCGAGAGATGAAAGGTAGATGAGTATATTTTTGTCCGATTGAGTGATCAAATGTTGTTATTCTTTGATAAAGACAACTGAGGTCAAAACGTCCAGCCGTTAAATTCTGCCTACTATTTCCATCATTTCTTTCTCCACCATCATTCATAATCTATCAATATTTTATTCAATATATATATATATATATTATATATATATATATATATATAGTATATTATATATAGTAGTCATATATATATATATATATATATCAAATATAGTATATAAACTATAGGTCAGGCAAACTTAGCAATAAATACCACCATGATGTTCTGGCTTAGATATCTATTTGTCATTTCTGGTATAATACAATAAACACATGAATAAATAGATAAATAGATTAATTAATTATTCAATTGATTAATTGATTGATAGGCAAATAAGTAAATAAATTAGATAAAATAAAAGTAAAAATATTATTCGATATAAAACACGTTCCATTAAATCCATTGCACACACTCTAAAATGTGTTAATTAGAAATTAGATGACCGACGCATTTACTTGCAGATTAACATTAGATCAAACGAGAGGTGCTGCAGAGGCAAACGTTTCCAGCGGCAATCTCCAAACGTTTATAGATTTCCATTTCCTGATTCCGTAATCAGATTGCGCATTCGGGTGCCCTGGCTCAGAGGGCAAAGGTGACAGCATCGGCTGAAGCTAAGTGACTCCTGGTGTATGCTCGTCACTCTGTTTACAGTGATCTCCCGTCTTGGGGTTCTGTTGTGTATTTTTTTTTTGTGGATATATATTTTTTTATAGTCTCGTTATTCTTTGCTTTGTTTTGATAAAAAGTATTCATAGTGCTGTGCCATGTTTACTGTTTTTAATAGGTTATGTATAACTTAATTTCTTTTCTTTTTTTTATATCGTTTATTCATTTTTTTTTTTTTTTTTCATATTCGTCATATAGCTAAACAAATGTTCTACCAAAATAACGTTGAGTGTAATATCTGTCGATCAAACATCTGCTTATGAAGATAATATAAACAATGAAATAAAAAAAAATTATTTCATACATACATATACCAAGGCTTTTTCCCCCTTCCAAGGGAGGTAGCCAAAAAGGGAAAGGCATAAAAACACTCCCACCCATTTCATCCCTAAATACACTCCACACCCCTCCCACCCTTCCTCTCATCTGAGCACCTCCTGGATGACGGGTCATCGCTGCACCCTGCCCACCGCCCTGGGTCAGAAGCCGTGTCGCAAGACACAGTACATCCACAGCAAGGCCGCTTCATTTAATCGGCGACCCCCCCTCTCCGTCCCCCTTTGCATATAAGGCGAGGACGGGGAGAAATCCCTTCGGGCTGCGTCAAAATTTACTCACACATACTACCCCACCCCCCACCCCCCACCCATTCCTCCTCATGCAGTCACAACATCATCCATATACAACCATTCTCCACTCACCTCTGTCTTCCGTCCCTCTCCCTTCCTTCCTCAACAGACATTCCCCTATTCCCCAAAGCCCCCTTCACCCCATCCATCCACCTCATCCTAGGACGTCCCCTCATGTTCACTCCCTCCACATCTGCCTTCCATACCTCTTTTACTAGTCTTTCTTCACTCAATCTTTCCATGTGTCCAAACCATCCTAATATTCTTTCATCAACCCTATCTCCCAAATCCTTTTTCACCCCTGTTCTCCTCCTCACCTCCTCATTTCTCACTCAATCTAGCCTAGTAACCCCCACCATACTTCTCAGACACCTCATCTCAAACACATTCAAACTCCTTCTCTCTTCTTCTCTTATGTTCCACGTTTCTGCCCCATACAGTGCTGTTGGCACAATCACTCCTTCATACAGTCTCCTCTTCGCATCCATTCCCAAATTTCTATTCCTCATTACACTCTTTAAACCACCAAGGCATTTACTCGCTTCTCTCAATCTACATTCTACCTCCACCTTCACTCCACCTTTTCCTGCTACACTTGCACCCAAGTATCTAAAACTATCCACTTCCTCCAGTCGCTCTCCCTTAATGTTCACTTCCTTTGTACATATCATCATCTTACTTTTACCCTCATTTATCTTTAGCTTACTTCTTTCACATACTCTCCCAAACTCTGCCACCCTGCTTCCTCAATCCCTCCTCTGACCCTGCCACAAGCGCAGTGTCGTCCGCAAACGACAGCTGGCTCACCTCCCACTTTTCTCCATTTTCTTTAAACCATCTCCAATCCCTGACTCACTACCCTAGCATTCACCTCTCGCACCACCCCATCCATGTATAAGTTGAAAAAGCCAGGGCGACATTAACGCATCCTTGACGAAGTCCCACCTTTACTTCAAACCACTCCACTCTCTCCATTTCTAATCCTAACACATGCTCTACTACTCTCATTAAAACTCTTGACAGCTCCCAAAAGCTTTCCTCCTATCCCATAAATCTGCATAACCTCCCACAGTGCCTTTCTGTCTACCCTATCATAAGCCTTTTCCAGATCCATAAAAGCCCAAAAAACATCCTTCCCCTTTCCTATAGCTTTATCACATATCTGTCTTACCACAAAGATCTGATCTACACAACCTCTACCCGTCCTAAATCCACACTGTTCCTCACCAATTACTCCTTCTGTTCCTCTCCTAATCCTCTCAATTAAGATCCTCCCATACCGCCTTCCCTACTACACTCAACAGGCTAATCCCTCTGAAATTACTACATTCACACTTGTCCCCTTTTCCCTAGTAAAGAGGAACTATACAGGCACTACTCCAGTCCTCCGGTTTACTCTACCCTCTCTCCAGCAAACATTAAATAACCTCACCAACCAGTTCCACCATCACTGAAACCTCCCTTTTTCAGACATTCTGCATGACATCCATCCAGACCAGGTGCCTTACCTGCTTTCATCATCTTTACAACTGCCTTCCACCTCATCCTTCCTTAATTTCTCCTCCATTCTCCTCACTCATCACTCTCATTTTCTTCGCATTTCCCACTGCAGCTATCTTTCCTTCCCTATCCTCCTTCACATTCAGCAACTCCCTAAAATATTCTGCCCATCTTCCCCTCACTGCCATCTCTTCCATTATCAACTCTCCATCTGTACCTTTTACCTTTTCTTCCTTACTGGATTCGCCTCCTCTTCCTCTCTTAATATCCTTCCAAAACCTCTTTTTATTACTTTCAAAAATTTCTTTCATACTCCTACCCCATTTTACATTTGTTTTCCACTTTGCCTCCTTTACCTTTTGCTTTACTTTTCTTTTTCTTTTCTTTGTACGTCTCATATGACTCCCCTGTCCTCTTTTGTAACCAATCTGTGAATGCTCGCTTCTTCTCTTCTACAACCTTCTTTGTTTCCT
>NW_027467516.1:15000-17500 GCF_046742065.1 Oratosquilla oratoria
GCTGAGATCGGAGTACCACGCTAAGCTCGGAGTCCCACGCTAAGCTCGGAGTCCCACGCTAAGCTCGGCATCTAACGCTAAACTAAGAGTCCCACGGGGCTCTCGACAAGAACTCCCTCACTTGGTTCCATCGGGACATTAGACTTTCGGTGAACGTGTCAAACTTGTTACATATTTATGCCAGCGAGTCACGCCCGTGCTGCTATCGGCGCCTTTGTGTGTGTGTGTGTGTGTGTGTGTGTGTGTGTGTGTGTGTGTGTGTGTGTGTGTGTGTGTGTGTGTGTGTGTGTGTGTGTGTGTGTGTGTGTGTGTGTGTGTGTGTGTGTGTGTGTGTGTGTGTGTGTGTGTGTGTGTGTGTGTGTGTGTGTGTTGTGTGTGTGTGTGTGTGTGTGTGTGTGTGTGTGTGTGTGTGTGTGTGTGTGTGTGTGTGTGGTGTGTGTGTGTGTGTGTGGTGTGTGTGTGTGTGTGTGTGTGTGTGTGTGTGTGTGTGTGTGTGTGTGTGTGTGTGTGTGTGTGTGTGTGTGTGTGTGTGTGTGTGTGTGTGTGTGTGTGTGTGTGTGTGTGTGTGTGTGTGTGTGTGTGTGTGTGTGTGTGTGTGTGTGTGTGTGTGTGTGTGTGTGTGTGTGTGTGTGTATCAGTAGTACGAGGATAGTCCATGCCGTCAATTCTCTATTGCTTTCTTTCACTTTTATTTCTGCATGCAGAGTTATTTGTAGGTGGGTGGGTGGGTGGGTTGGTCTGTCTGTCTGTCTGTTTTCCTGACTGCTTGCCTATCCTTGCTCACCTGCCTGCCTGCATCCTTACCTTCATCCTTACCTTCATCCTTGCCTGCCAGACTGTTTGTCTGTCTGTCTGCCTATCTTTCTCCCTGGCTATTTGTCTGTCTGCCTATCTGTGTCTGCCTGCCTGCATGTCTGCCTATCTTTCTCCCTGGCTATTTGCCCACCTGTCTCTCTGCTGCCTTCTTGCCTGCCTGTCTACCAGACTGCCTGCCCGCCTGTCTGTCTGTCTTCGCATACTCCTGAGTCAAGCCAACCTCAGAAAATCATGGAAGTAAACAGAGGAAGACTCAGAGACTGAACGGTCAGAAGACCCAAATGCACTCAGAAGTAAATACAAACACATTACCTGCAAACAGGGAGAGACGGGAAGAATCCCGTGCATGGCAAAATAGACAGAAACTCGAGGAAGCATCATAGGACTCGAATCCTGTCTAAACGGGCAACCGGGATCCGAGGACGGCCGTTGTAGTCAGCTGGTAGACAGACAGCTAGACTCCTGTCTGGAAACGTACGTGGAAAGACGGAGATTAGGATGACAGACGGAGCTCGGTGCCAACAATAAACTAAAGAGTTTAAGAACATTCGAGAAGTTTTCCCTTTGAAAGCCTACGGGGGCGGAAAATAGACAGATGAGCCACGAATATATAGACGGATTTCATAAGACAGGATAAATGAGTAGTTTTAAATCAGAGGGGGGAAGGGGAGAGGGGAGAGAGGAGGAAGTGGGGAGGGGGAGAGGAGGAAGTGGGGAGGGGGAGAGGAGGAAGGGGGAAAGGAAGGGGAAGGGGAAGGGGGAGGAGATGGGGAGAGAGGGCGAGGGGGAGAGGGGGAAGAGACGGGGGAGAGAGGGGGAAGGAGACGGGGAGAGAGGGGAGAGAAGGAGACGGGAGAGAGAGGGGGAAGGAGACGGGGGAAGGGGGGAAGGAGACGGGGGAGAGGGGGAAGGAGACGGGGGAGAGGGGGGAAGGAGATGGGGGAGAGGGAGGAAGGAGATGGTGAAGAAGGGGAAGGAGACGGGGGAGAGGGAGGAAGGAGATGGTGAAGAAGGGGAAGGAGACGGGGGTGAGATGGGGGAAGGAGACGGGGGAGAGAGGGGGGAAGGAGACGGGGTAAGGGGTGAAGGAGACGGTGATGAGGGGGGAAGGAGAGGGGGGAAGAAGAGGGAGGAAGGAGAGGGGGGAAGGAGAGGGGGGAAGGAGAGGGGGAAGGAGACGGGGGAGAAAGGGAAGGAGACGGGGATGAGAGGGGGGAAGGAGACGGGGAGAGAGGGGAGAAGGAGACGGGGGAAGGGGGGAAGGAGACGGGGATGAGGGGGAAGGAGACGGGGAAGAGAGGTGGAAGGAGACGGGGGTGAGAGGGGGAAGGAGAGGAAGAAAGGAGAGGGGGAAGGAGATGGGGGAGAGGGGGAAGGAGACGGGGGTGAGAGGGGGGAAGGAGACGGGGGAGAGGGAGGAAGGAGACGGGGGAGAGGGGGAAGGAGACGGGGGAGAGAGGGGGAAGGAGACGGGGGTGAGAGGGGGAAGGAGACGGGGGAGAGGGAGGAAGGAGACGGGGGAGAGGGGGAAGGAGACGGGGGAGAGGGAGGAAGGAGACGGGGGAGAGAGGGGGAAGGAGACGGGGGAGAGGGGGTAAAGCCGCCAAGACTTTTGTCGTTTTAAGTGGCATATGCATGCACACTATCATCAAATAACGGCCAAGAAAATAACATCACTTTTATT
>NW_027467516.1:20000-22500 GCF_046742065.1 Oratosquilla oratoria
AACCAAATCAACATTAACTAAAATAGATTAAACTCAAATAAACTAAAGGAAATCAAATAAAAGTGAATTAATCCAAATATGAAAATCAAATAATAAAGAAATTACATTTATTCAAATAAATCTAAATTTAGTAAAACCAAACCAACTTTAATCAAAGCAGACTAGACTAAACTCAAGTGAACTACAGAAAATAAGATATAAACGGACTTAATGGAATGAATTAAAAACAAAACGTTTATGTCAACAATGAGAAAACTCGTGACATTATCAACACCAAACTCACTCAAGAGATGCAAACAAAGATGACCTAACATTGGGTCAACCCCGAATGACAATGACCTGTGTATTGGTAGTTTAGTGTCCTGTGATGGTAAGTAAACGTTTATGATTGTTGATAAAAGTTTACGAGGACCTGAATATTCCCTCAAATATGGGTAGCTAGAGGGGAGAAAACCCATTGTGGTTGTATGGATAAACACAAATAAACATTTATCTTTTTTTTTCATAAACATTTTTTGTGTAGATTTCTTTATTATCTGGTTTTTATTTGTTTAGGTATATATCCATTTGTTGTGTACTTGTCTATTTGTTTCTATAATCATAATTTGTTCATGTATTTGTTTAATTCTGCATTTGTCAATTCCCTTGAATATTCATTTACGTTTTTTTAATGTATCTATCTATTCACTCGTTTATCTAGAAATATCTTCATTTACTTACAAATGTTATTCATCCATTTTTTATTATTCATTTGTTTGGTTAATTATTGTTCATTTGTCTTTTTGTTCATTCATTACTTACTCTTTGGTTTCTTGAGGAACAATTTGTTGTGGTCACTGCATTGATTAAAATGTTTCCTCATTACCTTCATCTTCAGCACCTTCATCTTCATAACCTTCATCTTCATCACCTTCATCTTCATCACCTTCATCTTCACCACCTTCATCTTCACCACCTTCATCCTCACCACCTTCATCTTCACCACCACCTTCATATTCACCACCATTCATCTTCACCACCTTTCATCTTCACCACCTTCATCTTCACCACCTTCATCTTCACCACCTTCATCTTCACCATCTTCATCTTCATCACCATCATCTTCATCACCTTCATCTTCATCACCTTCGTCTTCAACGCCTTCATCATCACCGCCTTCATCATCTTCATCACCGTCACCATCATCATCGTCGTCATCGTCGTCGATTTTAGGAGGCTCTGAGGTGCGACAGAATTCGTCCCCTTTGCCCTAAGTGCTGGGCATGCCATGACAAAGAGTAGACACCAGTAGCCACCGGAATCGTACCCGGTGCTCCAGTCGGTCTTGAGGTCGTGTGGGCCGACAGTTCCGATTTCAGTGCGGGTGGCGCGCAAGTCCTCATTGTACTTTGCCTTCTTTATCAGCGGCTGTAGCTCCGACATGGATGCAACGACCAGCGACGTTATTTGTCGAGTGGAGAGCCTGCTGTAGGTTGTTGTTCTTGTTCTTGTTCTTCCTGTTCTTCTTGTTCATCCTGTTGTTGCTGTTCCTGTTGTTGCTGTTCTTCCTGTTGTTGTTGTTCTTCCTGTTGTTGCTGTTCTTCCTGTTGTTGCTGTTCTTCCTGTTGTTGATGTTCTTCCTGTTGTTACTGTTCTTCCTGTTGTTCTTCTTCTTCCTGTTGTTGCTGTTCTTCCTGTTGTTGCTGTTCTTCCTGTTGTTGCTGTTCTTCCTGCTGTTGCTGTTCTTCCTGTTGTTGCTATTCTTCCTGTTCTTCCTGTTCTTCCTGTTGCTGCTGTTGTTGATGCTGCTGTTGCTGCTGCTGTTGTTGTTGTTGTTGCTGTTGTTGCTGTTGTTGTTGCTGTTGTTGTTGCTGTTATTGTTGTTGCTGTTGTTGTTGCTGTTGTTGTTGCTGTTGTTGTTGCTGTTGTTGTTGTTGCTGTTGTTGCTGTTGTTGCTGTTGTTGTTGTTGTTGTCGTTGTTGCCGTTGTTGTTGTTGCTGTCGTTGTTGTCGTTGTTGTTGTTGTTGTTGTTGACGTTTTTATTGACGTTTTTGTTGTTTTTGTTTCATTTTGTCGTCGTTCCTGTTGTTGTTGTAGTTTTTGTTGTCGTTCCTGTTGTTTTTGTCGTTGCTGTTGTCGTTCTTGTTATTGTTGTCGTTCTTGTTGTTGTCGTTCTTGTTGTTGTCGTTCTTGTTGTTGTCGTTCTTGTTGTTGTCGTTCTTGTTGTTGTCGTTCTTGTTGTTGTCGTTCTTGTTGTTGTCGTTCTTGTTGTTGTCGTTCTTCTTTTTGTTGTCGTTGCTGTTGTCGTTCTTGTTGTTGTTGTCGTTGCTGTTGTCGTTATTGTTGTTGTTGTCGTTCTTGTTGTTGTTGTCGTTGCTGTTGTCGTTCTTGTTGTTGTCGTTCCTGTTGTCGTTCTTCTTGTTGTTGTCGTCGTCGTCGTCGTCGTTGTTGTCGTCGTCATTGTCGTCATTGTTGTTGTTGTCGTGGTCGTTGTCGTCATCGTTGTTGTCGTCGTCATCGT
>NW_027467516.1:27500-52500 GCF_046742065.1 Oratosquilla oratoria
CGTACCATTATGTATACTATATTTATGTAATGCGTTGTAGTATTGTACAGTTATTGTAGTGTATTATACTTTCGAACTGTTCAATTGTGTTTGTGTTTTTCCATTGCATGATTAACATTTTGTTGTACATTAATTTTATTACTGTCATTGTTTTATCTAATTGCAATACCGTGTGCCTTTGTAAGGAGAACCAAGCTAGACTATTTCCATTATCTCGTGACCTACAAGGTGTTGTCTGCCGTATTGTAATGTATTAAATCAAAACATTCAGCATATGCCGGAAGCTGTCCACTATCCCGAGTATGCTAACATGGAATATTCTAAATGCATATTGATTTTTTCATTAAATGGTAGATGATATGATAATTGCTACTCATGTAAAGGGAAGAAAAGACTTTTTAAACGATGCGGCATCTCAGGTCAGGCGACGTTGCCCCGGCTCCCGACCAGGTGCGCGGGTCATTCATTCATCCTTTGTAGTAATTACATAAAGAAGCTGAGTGCGGGTCTTCGGGCCGCTTGCAGTCTCTCTAATTATACCGGTCATACTGTACATGCAAATGTAAAGAAAACAGTGCCTCCCCGTTTTCTTTGGAGATGGTTTATACGTGCCAACGCTGCTGGTTTTGCCGGCCACATCCTATGGATCACCAAATAATGAAAGAAGTATAGTCGTGCATGTTTCCCGCGTCATCTCAAGGCTTGGCGTCCCAGTTGTTACTTTTCTTCCTTCCTGTGTACACGCAGTTGTCATTGTAGCGCTTTATTTCGTTGTTATTAATATAATTATTTAATCATTCCTATACTTTTATTCAGTCACCCTATGGCAAAAATAGGTGGTGATACTGTAACCCCATTATCGCAGGTAGCAGAAGCTGCACACTCCTGTAATGCCTGCCATTTATGTTATATTTATTTGTTTGTTTTTTTATCTGTTTGTTTATTATTATTTGCTTGCTTTTCATTTATTATTATTTATATGTCAATTTATTATTTACTATTTACCTGCTTGTTTATTATCAAAGTATATCTATGCATTTATTTGATTTATTATTCTTTATATTATTACATTTCTATTTGTCATTATTATTTATTCTTTTTTTTTATCCGACCTAGTTAAAGACCAAAGGGTCTCCTGTCGGCATGCTCCTCCTTTGTAATCCTTTGTAAGACCACAGACCTGCTGTACTTATGAATTTAGGACCCAAAATCCTATCCTGATCGACCATGGCGACCACCTTCGTAAACATTTCGTTTTATTTAAATTTCAAACTAAATGTAGATATTGAGATTTTTCATATCAATCAAATCGTCTGTGTCTCCATAATGTTGTCCTTAGACGTTAGCGATTTAGGTATTCTAATACAGTATCATTATTTGTAATAATATCTTTAACAGGAATATTAAATCCTTGGAAACCCACTTAAATGGCTTGACGACCCAACTTTGGGTCGGGTCTCAGGAGTTAAGAGCCACTGATCTAGGATAAGGATGATCCTATTGTTTGTTTTTTCGAGAGCGTTTCTGAGGGGAATGATTGGGACAAGAGAGTAGACGAAGAACACCAAAGTAGAGTTTGATTCCACGTCCACCTATCAAGTTTCCTCAAACAGGCCTTTTCATAAAATCTGCTCATTTACAGATTATGGAAATTTTCCTCTTCTTGTTTGGTTATTATTTAGAGCAGCGTTTCTCTTGTCATCATTATCATTATCATCATTATCAATCATTATCAATCATTATCATCATTATCAATCATCATCATCATCATCATCATCATCATCATCATCATCATCATCATCATCATCATCATCATCATCATCATCATCATCATCATCATCATCATCATCATCATCATCAATCATCATCATCATTATTATTGTTATTATTATTATTATTATTAATTATTATTATTATCATTATCATTATTACGATGAAAATAAAATGAGAAAGATATGGTATATGTTTTTGTTTTGTTTTGTTTTTTTGCGCAGGGGTTCCTTAAGATATGCAATTTATTGTAAAGGTTACACAAGGATAAAAAGGTTGAGAAATGCTGATTTAGAGTGAAAACAATCTATCAGCTGATACCATGGCTACCGTCGTAACCTCAGACGAAATAAGCCACGCCCCTTTTTCATTTCTTGTCCAATCACGTTCGCAGACCCTTTCGCACAATACGAAAGTGGTTGTGATTGGCTGAAGAAGAAACGAGGCGTTGCTTGTTTCGCCTCAGATCTCAGAGATAACTGACAGCTCCTTTTAACCACTTCGCTACTTCTACCACTGCCCCGTCAAGCGTTCAAGATTATCGTCAAATATTGTGAATTTGGAAAGCTAGAAGGTGACTTTGCTAACAGTGTTCTAGACTTCCCTAAGAACAATTCAACAGTGTATCTGATATTCGTATTCTAGTCTTAACTTCTCTTAGTTCGTCGTTCAGCCTCTCAATATATGACGTAAAGGTGATTTGACATTTGGGGATTAAAAATTAGAAATTGTAACCTAAGTCCTTTGAACTCAAACGAACACGCTCGCGTCGCGTATGATTGACGGGCGCTTTAGTAGTAACCTTATCTGCCGCCAAGCGATTTTATTCGTTCCAGAAATGACGCTCTCTGCATCAACAGGATGAAACTCTCTTTGGGCTATCGAACACCCCAAGACTCTCTTCATCAACCCTGAGCCTAAGCACAAACCTAGACGCAGCACAGAGTAAAGGCAGGCTTCCTGTTGCTGAAGTGAACTACAGTTTCAACTTCTCTCAATTGAAATGCTTCTGGATGTAATACCTCACCATTCCTGGTGAGAGAAAAGTTCAAATTGTACTTTATTTCAGCAATAGAAAGTCTGCCTTTGCTCTGTGCTGCGTCGCCTGCGTCGCCTGCGTCGCCTGTGTCGCCTGTGTCACCTCTCTTCCTCTCCCTAATCCTCGTCTTCCACCTCCTCCAATCCTCCTCATCCTCCCTCAATCCTCCTCCCCCCATCCTCGCCCCCATCTTCCTCCTCCCTTAATCTTCACCCTCCTCCTCTCTCGATCTTCATCTTCCACCTCCCCCAATCCTCCTCACCCAAATCCTCCTCCTCCCTCAATCCTCCTCCTCCTCCTCCCTCAATCCTTCATATCCAACCGCTCCAACCCAATCCTTGTGCCGCAATCTTGCATCCCAATCCTTCCACCAAAGAGATCCTGCATTTCCTCACTTCCCGTTTACCCAAATCCCACGACCAATCCTTTAATCTCGCCACAAAAGTACCGCCTCCTCCTTCCCCTCCTCCTCCTCCTCCTCCTCCTCGTTCCTCCTCCTCCTCCACTTTCTCGTTCATCCCTTCCTCTTCCTCCTCCTCCTCCTCTACAACCTCGTCATTTTCTTCCTCCTCCTTCTCCACTTTCTCGTTCATCCCCTCCTCCTCCTCCTCCTCCTCCACATTCATGTCCTTCCCATCCTTCTCTACCTCCTCAATTTCCTCGTCTTCCCCTTCTTCCTCTTCCTCCTCCACTTCCTCGTCCTTTCCTTCCTCCTCCCCCTCCTCCTTCACTTCCTTCTCCTCCTCCTCCTCCTCCTCCTCCCCACCTTTTCCTCGTCTTCCTCCTCCTCTTCCTCCTTCTACTTTTTCCTCCATTTCCTCGTCCTCCGTCTACTCCTCTTTTTTCTCTTACTATTCTTCATCCCCCTCCTCGTCCTACTCTTCTTCTTCATCTTCCTCTTTTTTTTCCTCCCCCTCCTTTTCTTCTTCATTCTACTCCTCCTACTCTTCCTCATTCTCCTCCTCCCCCTACTCTTCGTCATTCTTCTCATTCTACTCTTCTTCTTCCTCTCATCCTACTACCCTTCTTCCTCTTCCCCCTACTCTTCTTCCTCCTCTCCCCCCGAATCTTCTTCATCCTCCCATCCTACTTTTCTTCATCTCCCCCTCCTTTCCTTCATCCTCCTCCTCTTGATCTTCTTCCTTATCTTCCTCCTACTCTTTTTCCTCCTCCTACTACTCTTCTGCCTCTTCTTTCTACTCTTCTTCCTCTTCCTCCTACTCTTCTTCCTCCTTCTCCTCCTACTCTTCTTCCCCTTCCTCCTCCTACTCTCCTTCCCCTTCCTCCTCATACTCTTCTTCATCCTCCTCCTACTCTTTTTCCTCCTCCTCCTACTCTTTTTCCTCCTACTCTTCTTCCTCCTCGTACTCTTCCTCTTTCTTCACCTTCTCCTACTTATCCTCTTCACCTTCTTCCTCTTCCACTTCCTCCTCCAACTCCTGCTCCCCCTGTGTCTCTCACTCTCTCTCTCTCTATTTATCTATCTATCTCTATCTCTATCTCTATCTCTATCTCTATCTCTACCTCATTCTCTCTCTCTCTCTCTCTCTCTCTCTCTCTCTCTCTCTCTCTCTCTCTCTCTCTCTCTCTCTCTCTCTCTCTCTCTCTCTCTCTCTCTCTCTCTCTCTCTCTCTCTCTCTCTCTCTCTCTCTCTCTCTCTCTCTCTCTCTCTCTCTCTCTCTCTCTCTCTCTCTCTCTCTCTCTTCTCTCTCTCTCTGTCTCTCTCTCTCTCTCTCATTTCTCTCTCTCTAGTCTCTCTCTCTCTCTCTCTCTCTCTCTCTCTCCTCTATCTCACATCTGTCTCCTCTCTCTCTCTCTCTCTCTCTCTCTCTCTCTCTCTCTCTCTCTCTCTCTCTCTCTCTCTCTCTCTCTCTCTCTCTCTCTCTCTCTCTCTCCTCCCTTCTTTAAGCGTCTCCATCCCCGAGAGGCTCTTCAGCAACTGATGAAGACACCAAAAGGTTCAACTATTTGTTCAAGGAATCGACCCCTCCCGTCTCAGAGTGGCAATGTCCCCCCCTCCCCCTCCCCTCCCCCTTCCCCTCCCCCTTCCCCCCCTTCCCCCTCCCCTCCCCCTCCCCCTCCCACTTCCCCCTCCCCCTCCTCTCCCCCTAACCCGTTCACTCCGTTTGCCGCCTTCCAGGCAATTCCATTCGTCTCTTCGGCCCTCAAGAGAGAGTCTGTTCTGGTTTGGTTTCTGGAGATTTGAACTGGTTGGCCCATACTTCGTTTTCTGTGTCCTTCTTTTTCTCCACCTCCACATTCTCCACCTCCACCTTCTCCACTTCCACCTTCTCCACATCCACCTTCTCCACTTTCACCTTCTCCACCTCCACCATCTCCACCTCCACCATCTCCACTTCCAACTTCTCCACCTCCACCTTCTCCACCTCAACCTTTTCCACCTCCACTTTCTCCACCTCCACCTTCTCCACCTCCACCTTCTCCACCTCCACCTTCTCCACCTCCACCTTCTCCACCTTCAACTTATCCACCTCCACCTTCTCCACCTCCACCTTCCCTCCCGTTCAACTTATCAAACCTCCACCTTCCTCTCCACCTCCACCTTCTCCTTCTCTACCTTCTCCACCTCCACCTTCTCCACCTCCACCTTCTCCACAGTCCACCTTCTCCACCTCCACCTCTACCCTCCCCACCTCCACCTTCGCACCTTCTCCACCCCCCTTCTCTCCACCTTCTCCACCTCCACCTCCTCCACCTCCACCTTCTCCACCTCCACCTCCACCTTCTCCACCTCCACCTTCTCCACCTCCACCTTCTCCACCTTCTCCACCTTCTCCACCTTCTCCACCTCCACCTTTTCCACCTCCACCTTCTCCACCTCCACCTTCTCCACCTCCACCTTCTCCACCTCCACCTTCTCCACCTCCACCTTCTCCACCTCCACCTTCTCCACCTCCACCTTCTCCACCTCCACCTTCTCCACCTCCACCTTCTCCTCCTCCACCTTCTCCACCTTCACCTTCTCCACCTCCACCTTCTCCACCTCCACCTTCTCCAATTCCACCTTCTCTACCTCCACCTTCTCCACCTCCACCTTCTCCACCTCCACCTTCTCCACCTCCACCTTCTCCACCTCCACCTTCTCCACCTCCACCTTCTCCACCTCCACCTTCTCCACCTCCACCTTCTCCACCTCCACCTTCTCCACCTCCACCTTCTCCACCTCCACCTTCTCCACCTCCACCTTCTCCTCCTCCACCTTCTCCTCCTCCACCTTCTCCTCCTCCACCTTCTCCTCCACCTTTCTCTACCTCACCTCCTCCTCCTCCTCCTCCTCCTCCACCTCTTCCCCCTCCACCTCCTCCTCCACCTTCCCCACCTCCACCTTCTCCATCTCCACCTTCTCCTCCTCCACCTTCTTCTACACCTCCTCCTTCACCTCCTCCCTCTCTCCCCTCTTTCTCACCCGTCGTCCATCTCCCCCTCCCTCTCCTCATCCACCTACACCTCCAACCCCCTCCACCCCTCCACATTCACTTTCCTCCCCCATCTACATTTGGTCCACCTCCATCCCCCTTCCACACTTTATCCACATCACTCCTCCTCCTCCTCCTCCTCCTCCTCCATCCTCTGGACTACTCCTCCCTCCCCTCCCCTCCCCTTCCCCTCCCCCCTCTCTGTTTGGGGGGGGAGGGGGGCAAGCATGTAGCCTACACACACAGGGCCGCAAACTCTTTGAGGCTAAATTGGCGGGAAAATTATTCATCCACTCCTCCTCCCCTCCCCTCCCCTCCCCCTCCACCTCCCCCCTTCCCCCTCCCCCTCATCCTTCTTTCCACGTCACCCTGCGCACCTGAGGAGGAAAGAAGAAAAGAATAACGAGTAGGAGGAGGACGCGGAGGAGGACAAGAGAAAGGACGAGAGAAAGAACGAGGAGGAGGAGGAGGAGGAGGAGGAGGGGAGGAGATGGAGGAGGACGAGGAAGAGGACGAGGAGGAGGACGAGAGGAGGACGAGGACGAGGACGAAAGGAGGACGAGGAGTAGGGAGAAAGATGAGGAGGAGTAGGGAGGATGACGAGGAGGGAGGAGGACGAGGAGGAGGAGGGAGAAGGACGAGGATGAGGGAGGAGGACGAGGAGGAGGAGGGAGGAGGACGAGGATGGAGGAGGAGTTAGGATAGAGGAGTAGAAGGAAGGAAGAGGAGGAGGAGAGGAGGAGGGAGGACAAATGAGGAGGGAGGAGGAGGGAGGAGGACAAAGGAGGGAGGACAAAGGAGGAGGACAAAGGAGGAGGACAGGGAGGACAAGAAGGTGAAGGAGGTGGAGGAGGAGGAGGTGGTGGAGAAAAAGGAGGTGGAGGATGAGGATGTGGAGGAGGAGAAGGATGTGGAGGATGAGGAGATGGAGGAGAAGGAAATGGAAAAGGATGTGGAGGAGAGGGTGGAGGAGAAGGAGGTGGAGGAGGAGGAGGTGGAGGAGATGGAGGAGAAGGCGGAGGAGAATGCGGAGGAGAAGGCGGAGGAGAAGGCGAAGGAGAAGGCTGAGGAGAAGGCGGAGAAGGAGAAGGAGTAGGAGGAGGAGGAAAATTACTAACGAAACTAATCATTCTATTATCCAAGTCATTTATATACATAATGAACAACAAGGAACCCAAAACTGACCCCTGGGGAACTCCATAAGTGACACTCCCCCATTTGGATTTAACACTGTTAATGGTGACCCGCTGTCACTGATCCATACTCTAATCCATTCATACACTTGTCCTCCTATGCCATGGGCTTTGACTTTATTTAGTAGTCTCTGATGGGGCACCTTGTCGAACGCTTTGCGAAAGTCAAGTTAAATAACATCGTAACTATCATTTTTATCTGACGCCTCGTAGACATTAGTGTAAAAAATACAAGATTAATTACAAATGACCTACCCTTAGCGAACCCATGCTGTGAGCCAAGAATCAAATTCTCTCTCGATGTGATCTCTAATGATAGCTATTACTGATTCTAGCATCTTACCTGTAACGAACGTCAAACTGATTGGCCTATAGTTGAGCATAGACAATTTATTACCCTTTTTGAAAACAGAAACAACGTTTGCCTACCTCCAAATAATAGGTATGACTAAATACCTCTGTTAACTGGTTGCAGATTTCAAAATTACACTTTTTAAGCACTCTCGGAAAGTTTTAGTATAGACCCAGTGATTTTGTAGCTTTAAGCCTATTATTCTGTTTGACTACTATTTCTGTTTAATAAAAAAAAAATCCTCCGAATCTATCAAGACATCTTCGGTTTTAATTGGGCCTATCCTTTCCTTATTCTTTCGTTCTGTAGAGATGAAAGAACCCCTTTGAGTTGGATCTCGCTTGTTTGGCAGCTTTAATTTCGTAGTTACGTTTCGCTGTGCCAGTGTTCTTTTTAACCGGTCTAGCCATATCATTATATTTATATCTAAGATGTTTTTCCAATTTATTTTATTTGTTTATTTTCTCTTTACGTAAAGCCCTCCTTTCACTACGATCTCATTTTTCAGTATATCCGTCATTCATTTGGAAGTATTAGTATTCATTCTTATTGCTTTGAGGGGAATAGTTTAACGCTGGGTACACAAAATCCTAGTGGTTAGAATTACTATACATTTTATCTAGACCTGTGACCCTGCTATTGACCTCAGAGCTTTGCTTGTATGTGACTTCACCTGGGGATCTCATACCTCCATCCGTGATACGACCTTGGTCTTGATCCTTAATTGCGCTAATGATCTCCAGGCTGACCGCTTACCTGATCTTACTATAATTTTCATCCTTTCGATGACAAGTGTACCCCATCCTGTGTATATAGTTAATTCTTGCCGTAAAAGTGATCCAAATTGTCGACAAATGCCCATCCATTGGCCTTAGAGTTTACCACGGTTTTTCATCCCTGTTTTGGGCCTTAAAGCGAAGAACTCGATTCTTCTCTATGAGGCCCGCAAGAGTTTTCTCTAAGGATACAATTCTACTACGTACAGATTGTAGTACTTCGGTGTTAAATCACTGTGTGTAGAGCAGCTATCCCAGCGTGACCTGACCTGACAAATAAATACCAAAACAACAAATAGGTAAATTAATAAATTGATAATAAAATAAATAAGTAAATAAATAAATTTTCTCTTTGATCTAAGTATAATGTAATTACACGGGCTGCTTGCTTTTCTACCCTACACCAAATGATACATGGACTCAGAAATTTGCCTTACGAAGAGAGGCTTAGGCACCTTAACTTACACTCTCTGGAAAGACGCAGAGTGCGGGGTGATCTAATAGAGGTGTTCAAGTGGATCAAAGGCTTTAATAAGGGTGATGCAAACAAGGTCATTATATTAAAACAACAGAGCAGGACTCGTAGTAATGGATTTAAAATGGACAAATTTAGATTTAAGAAGGAAATAGGCAAGAATTGGTTCACTAACAGGGTGGTCGACGAATGGAATAGGCTTAGTAACCATGTAGTAAGCGCTGAAACTATCAGTTGTTTTAAGAAACGATTAGACAACTTTATGGATGGGGATGACAGGTGGTGATGGATACGAAGCTGCCTAGTGTAGGCCTTGTGGTCACGTGCACTCTCCTTCATTCTTATGTTCTTATGTTCATACTCCTTACTCCCCAGTTATCTTCATGTGTGTGTGTGTGTGTGTGTGTGTGTGTGTGTGTGTGTGTGTGTGTGTGTGTGTGTGTGTGTGTGTGTGTGTGTGTGTGTGTGTGTGTGTGTGTGTGTGTGTGTGTGTGTGTGTGTGTGTGTGTGTGTGTGTGTGTGTGTGTGTGTGTGTGTGTGTGTGTGTGTGTGTGTGTGTGTGTGTGTGTGTGTGTGTGTGTGCGTGTGCGTGTGTGTGCGTGTGTATGTGAGAGGGAGAGAGAGAGAATGACAGACAGATAGACACAAACAGATGGACACAAACAGATAGACAGACAGATAGAGAGCAAGAGAGAGCGAGAGTAAGAGTAAGAAAGAGACCGAGAGAGAAAAAGCTAGAGGGACCGAGAGAAAGCAAGAGAGCGAGAGCAAGAGAGCGAGAGCGAGAGCAAGAGATCGAGAAAGAGAGCAAGAGAGAGCAAGAGAGAGCAAAAGAGTAAGAGAACGAGAGAGAGTAAAAGAGCGAGAGAGAACAAAGGAGCACGATAGAGCAACAGAGCAAAATGAGCAAGAGAGAGACCAGAGAGAGAGAGAGAGAGAGAGAGAGAGAGAGAGAGAGAGAGAGAACAATAGAGAGAGCGAGATCTAGTGAATGACAGCGAGGAAGCGAGCCTGGGATTTTAATGAATTTCGTTCACTCGTTCATCTCCGCTGGATTTATATTAGTTTACAAAATTTCGATTTTTTTTTCTTTAATTTACGCTTTCATATGTCGAGCCTGCTTCTAAATGGATTATCTGCTCAAGGCCTTTGCGTTACTCCAGGAGTTTCGTTTTAACTAAAATAGTAATAATAAGATAAGTAGATAAATGCAAAGGAATAGATAAATAATGAAAAATCGTTCTCTTGATTCCAAATGATAATTGGTCGGTTATTTTGGTTTGGTGGGTTTGTGTTTGTGTTTGTGTTTGTGCGTGTAATGATATAAAGATAAACACACACATACACACACACACACACACACACACACACACACACACAGAGAGAGAGAGAGAGAGAGAGAGAGAGAGAGAGAGAGAGAGAGAGAGAGAACAAGAGAGAGAGAGAACAAGAGAGAGAGAGAATAAGAGAGAGAGAGAACAAGGGAGAGAGAGAACAAGGGAGAGAGAGAACAAGGGAGAGAGAAAACAAGAGAGAGAGAGAGAACAAGGGAGAGAGAAAACAAGGGAGAGAGAAAACAAGGGAGAGAGAAAACAAAAGAGAGAGAACAAGGGAGACAGAAAACAAGAGAGAAAACAAGAGAGAGAGAACAAGAGATTAAATAAGAGAGAGAGAACAAGAGAGAGAGAGAACAAGGGAGAGATAAAACAAGGGAGAGAGAAAACAAGAGAGAAAATTAGAGAGAACAAGAGAGAAAACAAGAGAGAGAACAAGAGAAAAAATAAGAGAGAAAAGAGAGAAAACAAGAGAAAAACAAGAGAAAAAACATGAGAAAGAGAGAGAACGAGAGAGAAAGAGAGAAAACGAGAGAGAGAGAGAGAGAGAGAGAGGATGCATACCCGAGTGTCTGTGTGTGCTCTTGCTATTTTCCTTCTTCCACATACACTTCTCCACTTTCCAATACAAATGTCGGACTGTCCCTTTATCAGCATAATCCTCCTCCTCTCCTCCTCCTCCTCCTCTCCTCCTCCTCTCCTCCTCCTCCTCCTCCTCCTCTCCTCCTCTCCTCCTCCTCTCCTCCTCCTCCTCCTCCTCCTCTCCTCTTCCTCCTCCTCCTTTTCCTCCTCATCCTCTTTCTTCCCCTCCTCTCTCTCTCCCAATTATCCTCATTTTCTTTATCCTCCTCATTCCCTCTCCTCTTTCTCCTCTTCAGCATCCTCTTCATCTCTTTTTTCTTTCCATTTCTCTTCATCTCACTTTCTTAGTCTTCTCTACTTTCTCGTCATTTTCTTCTCCTTTCATTTCCCTTTTCATCCTTATTTTCCTCATTTTCCTTCTACCCTTCATTACCTCCTTCACAATCCTTCCTCATACTCATCCTCATCCATATTCACATCCTTGTCCTCATCCTTATCCACATCCTTGTCTTCATCTTCATCCTCATCCACATCCTTGTCCTTATCCTCATCCACATCATTGTCCTCATCCTCATCCTCATCCTCATCCACATTCACACATTGTCCTCATCTTCATCCTCATCCACACCCTTGTCCTCATTTTCATCCATATCCACACCTTGTCCTTATATTCATCCTCATCCTCACCTACATCCTTGTCCTTATATTCATAATCATCCTCATCTACATCCTTGTCCTCATACCTCATCCTCATCCACATCCCTGTCCTCATCCTCAATCTTATTCTCGTACTCATCCACATCCACATCCTTGCCCTTATACTCATTCTCATCCACATCCACATCCTTGTCTTCATGCTCATCCTCATCCACATCCACATCCTTGATTTCATCTTCATCCTCACCCACATCCTTGTCCTCATCCTCATCCTCATCCTCATCCACATCCTTGTCTTCATACTCATCCTCATCCACATCCACATCCTTGTCTTCATGCTCATGCTCATCCACATCCTTGATTTCATCTTCATCCTCACCCACATCCTTGTCCTCGTCTTCATCCTCATCCTCATCCTCCTCATCCACATCCTTGCCCTCATACTCATTCTCATCCACATCCACATCCAAATCCTTGTCTTCATACTCATCCTCATCCACATCCACATCCTTGATTTCATCTTCATCCTCACCCACATCCTTGTCCTCATCCTCATCCTCATCCTCATCCACATCCTTGCCCTCATTCTCATCCACATCCTTGTCTTCATACTCATCCTCATCCACATCCACATCCTTGATTTCATCTTCATCCTCACCCACATCCTTGTCCTCATTCTCATCCTCATCCTCATCCTCCTCATCCACATCCTCATCCTTATCCAGCTTTCTCAGTTCTTGGTCTTTTTATAAAAGGGCCTGTGAGTTTAATGAGACACCCTAGCTAAGCCCTAAACATTTTTCCTCTAATTTGAAAAAAAAAAAAAAAAATCGAAGAACCTTTTTTTTTTTTTTTTTTTTATATTTTTCGTCCCTTCCTTCGTTATTGTGAAGTCTTGTCAACCAAAGAGTCTGTCTTCGCCTTCTTTAGTCCTTCCTTCGTGACCTTTCTCTCTTCCTCCTCTTCTTTTTCTTCTTCCTCTTCTTCCTCCTCCTCTTCCTATCATTCTCCTTCTCTTTCTTGTTCTTCACGTCCTCCTCCTCCTCCTTCTCCTCCATCTCCACCTCGTTCTCTTCTTCTTCTTCTTCCTTCTTCCTCTTCTTTTTCTTCTTCTTCCTCCTCCTCCTCCCCCTCCTCCACCTCGTTCTCCTCTTCCTTCTTCCTCCACTTCTTCCTCCTCCTCCTCCTCCTCCTCTTCCTATCATTCTCCTTCTCTTTCTCGTTCTCCACGTCTTCCTCCTCCTCCTCCTCCTCCTCTTCCTCCTCCACTTCGTTCTCTTCTTCTTCCTCGTCTTCTTTCTTCTTTCTTATTCTTACTCTAATTTCTATGATTGTCAAAACAGTCGTCTTTTGCGTCACAGTCATAACATATCATTCTCACCATCACCGTCACCATCACCATTAATATCATCATCACTATCTGCAGCGACATCATCATCACTTTCACCATCAACATATTATTAGCCGAAGTAGAAGGAATGTCTCTCAGATTCAGCAGAAATATAATCACCATAATCATTATTTTCTCTCCTCCGCTTCCCATTTTCTTCCACACTTACGAAAGAAAACGGATGATGTCTTATTTTTTCCACACACACACACACACACACACACACACACACACACACACACACACACACACACACACACACACACACACACACACACACACACACACACACACACACACACACACGCACACACACTATATATATATATATATATATATATATATATATATATATATATATATATATATATATATATATATATATATGTATGTATGTATGTATTGAATGAATGGATTTGAAGAAGACCGAGTTGTTGGTCGAAACGTATAAGCAATAAAGGAGTTCCAGCCCATCTTCGCTTATTCTTCCTCCACCCTCTCTCGTGCGTGCGTGCGTGCGTGCGTGCGTGTGTGTGTGTGTGTGTGTGTGTGTGTGTGTGTGTGTGTGTGTGTGTGTGTGTGTGTGTGTGTGTGTGTGTGTGTGTGTGTGTGTGTGTGTGTGTGTGTGTGTGTGTGTGTGTGTGTGTGTGTGTGTGTGTGTGTGTGTGTGCGTGCGCGTATGTGTGTAGATAGACATATCGTCACCATGCTGGTGCGTGCAACCCATTCGCTGTATATTGTATAATCTTAACTAACGTCAGACGATTTAATTCAGTCGAGGAGGTCTCCTAGTTAAGCACGGGATTAGCTTAACCTCATAACAGCAAAGTTTCCTTAATTGATAGTTTACGAGTCAACAGGATGATCAATGTGTTTGCTGATCAGATTGCCACAAGATCTCAACAGTTTGGTAAATAAATTAGGCATCTAATTAATTCTCATAATGACAGAAGCTTCGAGAATGATGGCTGAAGACGACCTGAATACTTTATTGAGGTTCCACAATACGGGTCTTTATTTGATTTATTTTTTATTTTTGTTTCCTCTTTTTATCTTTACCGTTACCTCTCTTTATCACCTTCTCTTCCTTTCACCATTTTCTTTTCAGTTTTTCATTCTTTTTCATTCTTTTCATTTCAGTTTTTCATTCATTAATCTTTTTTTTTTTCTGGCTTCTCCTATATTTTTCCTTATGAAAAATAGTGGGGGGAAGATGGATGAAATAAATAAATTAAAAACAAAAACAAAATCTTAGGCGAGTCTGGAGACCGAGTGACAACCCTTCAGGGTTGCACGAGACGAAGATAATGATGGGGAGGCGGTTCCCTCCGATGTCCATTTTATCATTGTGACCACTTTCCATCACCAAGATGAATATCAGAATCTTCAGTACAATCTAAAGTTCTTTTCCTAACAATGCCTTCCAGAATCGTGATTGAAATTACAGAAATCGGATAAATCTTACCAGAGATTGCGAACTTTATAAGAGTTGTTATCGCAATTGACAATTATGTTGCAAGATACTGGGCAGATAACTGATAATATGATCTATGTCGTTGACTGTGACGTATTGCGAAGAGATAAGTAGATAAGAAATAAGGAGAGAAGGACGCATTCACTTTAATTATGTGAATGTTCTGTACTGTTATGGTTACATGGACAAACGAACGAGAGACCTATTGGTCCGTACATGGCTGTTTTAGTACCTAACTTTATTTTTTATATATAACTATATAAGAGCAAGGAAGCTCGTCGGCTGAGCGGGTTAGGGCGTCGTTACTTGCGGCGAAGGTCGAGGGGATGGCGGTTCGAATCTTGCCACCGGCGAAGTTAAATTCCATGCTATAAAGTCCTCTGTAAGGGGCACCGTACTAGCCTTCCGATGGGAGGAGTTTGTGACGTTAGACCATATCAAACCATATCATATAAGAGCAAATAACTCATGTCGGTGATTTGTAGTGAAGTAAATGTCGATTTTTTTTTTTTTCTTTTTTAATACGTCTACAGTGGAACAATCGATGTTGTTGAGAACGCAACGCAAGACCATGTGAGAAATAGTATCATTCAATGAAATTTGACACTGTAGCCACCTACCACCAAAAATTAAACAAAGTCAAACAACTCCAAATTTTTATAAATCATTTAAGCCCCAGTCACATCAAGCTTACGACCTGTTTCCGACCTCCTTGTACGGTGGCACTTTGGTTTCTCTCACAGATGGCCATTTCATATTCATCTTAATGAGAGGCGAGATTCATTCCAATTGCATCATTGTCTTGAATTCTTTTTATAAACAGAGGAACAGCACAAATCAGCCCACCGCTGCCACCATTTTATGTATTGGGTAGCTAATGAAACAAAATCGAAATTAATATGTAAATGATTTAGCACTACAATATACGAATGCGTGCGTGCAGTACGGACGCAGAGTAACAACTCGCCGCCAAACCTTGAGTTGGCTCGAAATATACAAAAGCTTGTTTGGTTCACCATACACACTGTACAACAATGGTAAATAAATAATACAGTGACAATATTAATAACTAACAACATCCCAAACATGATTACTTAATTACAATATTAATCATACAATGGTTAGAATATGTATCTCGTAACTGAACAATACGTAAGTATAATACATTACAATAATTGTACAGCGTTACAACGTACCACACTATTACAACTAGACCCTTTGATACACGACACTGCTCTAGTCTGTAATTGCAAACACAAAGGAACACAAATGAAGAACAAACAACAGCAGGCCTACTGGCCCTAACAAGGCTGTTTGTATTTACTATACTAAGCTACAGTTAAGAATACAGGGTAACTAGGCGATAGAAGATGAACTAATACTACTGCTACCACTACGCATAGAAAACTCTTCGCTGATGGCGTAGTCGAATACCCTAATACCCTGTTATGCACTTCGACTATTGGGATAGTTACGTAACAGTCACTGCTGGGAATTAGAGAGGAGTGCGGGATTCGAACCAACAACTAAGCGAATGGGAGACTTGCATGGTTCCTATGACGCCACAAGCGGGCACAAGCCAAAGTACATCTATCAAGTGGATGGTGAGAAAATGAAATTTCTGAATTTGGTTTGAAACTAAACTGAACAAGAAATAGATCCGTGGACGAGTAAAAATGGTACTTTGACTTGACTTGGATCAAAGACTCGCAAAGCTCTCGAACCAGAAAGCGTGACAAATATATATATATATATATATATATATATATATATATATATATATATATATATATATTTTTTTTTTTTTTTTTTTTTTTTTTTTTTTTTTTCCAGAAACTAGCAACACTGTGGACCAATTTTCAAGAATTCCGTGGAAGGTCAATTTTTGTTTCAAATCCCAAATGTCAATGTTGAGGGCACCTACTGTGATAATCATTTTGTAATAATGACTACTTTTTCCTGCAGTTTCTACTTCAAAGATTCCAAAAAATACTTAAAGGCCACTGGAATCAATCTGCTATGATTAATGTCATATAATGAAATGCCAGAGTAATAGCAATTATTTATCTACCCATAAGTCATTGGCTTCCTCAAACGGGGATGTTGATTATGATGGACGATCTATAAATAATTGATTCTTGTGGTACAAATAGAAGATCCAGTCTACAAGGTGAAGAATGGAAATGACAAAAACAAAGAAATAAATCAATTATAAGAATAGTAAAAACAAATAGAAGAGTCAATCTACAACGTGAAAATTATAAAAACAAGGAAATACATAAATAGATAAATGATAAGAAGAGTAAAAACAAATGAAACCACAAAACGGTTGATTACGCAACATAGATTTGACTAACCAACGACCTACAGCTTTAGGGATTAAAAACGGACAGTGAAACCTCGACCACCCTTGACGCTCGATCTTCTGAAAGCGACGGAAGTTAGCAGCTGACGCACCGCCGCAAATGACCGAATTTCAAAGAAAAGATGATCTTATTAGCCTGAAAATCAGATCACAAAAACGAACGAAAATATCTGAAAAAAGAAGAAGTTATCAACTGCGCTGCGATCCAGTCATTGGCGACTGAAACTGGCATCATCAATTTTCAGAATCCATCAACAAACTCCCTTCTATCTCTAGGTGGAGCCATGAGTGGCTGGCATTCGGTCTTTGGACTATATCTAGATCTCTTTATCAACTTTGAAATTCCTCCACCCTTTTCAAATCAGGAGAACCGATGACAAGTACTAACTGATGTGATATTACAGGTTTTGAATCAATTAAATTCAAAGCAATATCAATATATATATATATACAGTATATATATATGTATATATGTATATATATATGTATATATATACATATATATATATATATATATATATATATATATATATATATACACATACATATACATACACTGAATGGTCCCCAGTGAACAAATTAACATCTTTTCAACCACAATTCACTTTTAATTCCATGCCATCGCAGTCGAGACTGTGCACTGGGCTAAGTCACTGACACTTTGTTATGTTCGAGCTAAGTTCGATTCCTTAGCTTGGCCACGTATCAATTTCCACATATAGGCTTCCATCGAGCTCCTCGTCAGTCTCGACTACGATGGCATGGAATTAAAAGTGAATTGTGGTTGAAAAGGTATATATGTATATATATATATATATATATATATATATATATATATATATATATATATATATATATATTCATAATGTATGTGTCACTATTTGTTTTGTGATAGGCACTCCTATGGATGAAGTTTTCATCAAAGTGTTTTCTAAAAACTAAAAGATATTTGTTCCTGGACGAGACTGTTATGGTCCAGAATTTCATTTTTGGAGGCGGGGCCAGTGTTTGAGTTGCGTTTTATTGAATTCTGGTCTCGTAATTCTATATCCTTCCTTCAATACCAACTGGAAGAGTTCCTTGAAGTCTAAGTACAAAAATTTAGTTCACATTTGTTGAAAATGTCGTTAGCGTCGACATGACGTCATAGGACCCTCAGAATTTCAGCCAATCAGAGAAGTCCGATGTGACGTCATAACCCCGCCCCCTGAGCGTGGCCAACAACAATAAGTTACCACCTTTGCCTTACATGCTGGGACAGCCCGGGCAAGCGACTTTCACCCAGAAAACTCTTCTTGTCGGAGAGTCTTGATTTGGAAGGAGTCTCACGAGCCTTCCCCCTTCGTGTTCGGATAGCCATGGCAAGTGGCCATCACCAGTACCCACGGGCCCTGGACCTAGCACCCTGTGTGGCCCTTCAACAGGTCTCATGAATATTTTCTGGATGCAAAGTGGCTTACGAACGCAGTTCGAACCAACTCCATCTGCATCGGAAAGAGGACGACCTCAGAGTGCTCCGGACCCTCTCCCCCTCTCCCCTCCCTCCTCTCCCCCCTCTCCCCCCTTCCTCTCCCCCCTCTCCCCTCCCTCCTCTCCCCCCTCTCCCCTCCCTCCTCTCTCCCTCTCTCTCTCTCTCCCTCTTCCCTTCTCCCCTCCCTCCTCTCTCCCCTTTCCCCTCTCTCTCCTCCCTCCTCTCTCCCCTCCCTCCTCTCTCCCCTCTCTCTCTCTCTCTCCCTCTTCCCTTCTCCCCTCCCTCCTCTCTCCCCTTTCCCCTCTCTCTCCTCCCTCCTCTCTCCCCTCCCTCCTCTCTCCCCTCTCTCCCCTCCCTCCCTCCTCTCTCCCCCTCTCCCCCTCCTCTCTCTCCCCTCTCCCCTCTCTCCCCCTCTCCCCTCTCCCCTCTCTCCCCCTCTCCCCTCCCTCCTCTCTCCCCCTCTCCCCTCCCTCCTCTATCCCCCTCTCCTCTTCCACCTCTATCCTCTCTCTCCCCTCTCTCCTCTCTCCCCCTCTCTCCTTAACCTCTGTCTTTCCCCCTCACCTCTCTCTCTCTCTCTCTCTCTCTCTCTCTCTCTCTCTCTCTCTCTCTCTCTCTCTCTCTCTCTCTCTCTCTCTCTCTCTCTCCATCTATCTGATGTCCCATTCTAACTTCCTTTCTCTCTCTCCCTCATCTAAGATGTTATTAGAAAACAAATATATTCTATTCAGTACATTTGATATTCATTTATTAAATGTATTCACCTAGAAATGAGGGGAGAATTTAAGATGAATGATCTACTATGAACCCTTGACCTAATATGACTTTGTAAACGAACGCACTGATGACACGTAAAAGTATCGCTCCAGTGATGCCAAATGGACAACTGTGTCAGATTACGAAACTGACACGGGTTTGCGTGGAATGTTCTATGTACTACAGTCTCCGACATAAACACGTTCATTGATCTGTCTGCAAATTTAGTTTGCATGGTTACGAGATTTGTGTGTTTACGAAAAAAAAAAAAAAAATTTACACATCATCAGCAAACTCACCGACACTGTATCAGTTTCATTTGTCCACAAATGTACCTTACGCTTTTTCCACCTCTCTGATTTTTTTACTTGTTTTCTAACTCGTCCTTTTCGTTCTCCTTTTTATTCTTTTTCTCGTTTTCTCGATTTTTCACTATTAATCCTACATCTAATTCTGCTTCTTGTATAATTGGTTCCATTGTAAAGTTTATCCTTTTTTTTTTACAATAACCACACTTTCTCCTCCATATTTCCTCTTCCTCCTCTTTCAACTAATTCTCTCATTATTCTTTATTTGTTTTCATTATCATCGTTATTTTTTAATCCAATCATAATTATCATCATCGTCATCATTACTATTACTGATGAATTGAAAAGACGATATAGTTGTAATGTATTGAGTTTTATGTAGAATACATCCTTAACTAACACAGACCATAACGACGCCAAAAATAATAATAATAAATAATAAAAAGAATAAAAAAATAGATAAATAAATAGAAAATAAAAAAAGGCTTGGCTGTTTCTAGCCCAGGGGATTAAGCCCAGTTCAACTTCTGGTGGAGAAATCCCGGGCGGTAGCGTCACTTTATTTCAGTATGTCGGGCTAAATCGGAGCTACGTTGCTCTAGGTCGGATTAGGTCGGGCTAGGTCAGGCTAGGTCGGGCTAGGTCAGGCTAGGTTAAGCTCTGTTCTGTTAGATTAGCCCCGGCTCTGTTGCGTTAGGTTAGGTAAGGCTCTGTTAGATTAGGTCAGGCTATGTTAGGTTAGGTCGGGCTACGTCAGGCTAGGTTAAGCTCTGTTCTGTTAGGTTAGCCCCGGCTATGTTACGTTAGGTTAGGTAAGGCTATGTTAGGTTAGATCAGGCCATGTTAGGTTAGGTCAGGCTATGTTAGGTTTGGTCAGGCTATGTTAGGTTAGGTCAGGCTATACTAGATTAGGTCAGGCTATAATAGGTTAGATTAGTTTAAGTCAGGCTATGCTATGTTAGATTAGGTCAGGCTATGTTAGGTTTGATTAGGTTAAGTCAGGCTATGTTATGTTAAGTCAGGCTATGTTAGGTTAGGTCAGGCTATGTTAGGTTAGGTTAGATCAGGCTATGTTAGGTTTAATTAGGTTTTGTCAGGCTATGTTATGTTAAGTCAGGCTATGTTAGGTTAGGTTATATTAAGTTAGGTTGGCGGAATTCTCAAACGTTGAGCTGTCAAAAAAACGCCAGAAACGGCCGTAGCAATGGCGGAATTGATTAGAAACGGCGATATTATCTTTATTCACTTCATCATTCCCTAATTTGTTTTTCATCACCGCTAACACACCACTAGAGCAATTACTAGAATTAAACTTTATAGAATTTCTTCCATTTACTACTTTCTACAGTATTCTACTTTCTCGTTTTCCTTCTCTTTCACTATTTCTACTTCTAATTCAGATTCTTGTGTAATTGATTCTATTGTGTATCCTTTTACTTTTCACAATAACCACGACTTTTTTCACTACATCTAAATCTTTTACCTCTAAGTAAATCCGACACACGCATCCAATTCCCTTTCGTTCCCCTTTCCTTTCCCTTTCCCTTCCCTTCCCCTTCCCTTCCCTTCCCCTTCCCCTTCCCACCCTTCCCCTTCCCCTTCCCACCCTTCCCCTTCCCTTCCCCTTCCCTTCCCCTTCCTCGTCCCTCCCCTCCTCTCCTCTCTACGTCTCTCCCCTCTCCTCCTTCTCCTCCAATTCCCTCTCCTTCACTCGCCGTTTCATTAACTACATCAACTACTACAGTAGTTACTTCAACTACCAGTTCTACCATCATAACTACTTCAACTGCTACAACTACTGCTATGTACAATTAATGGTTTTATCATCACTACGAAAACTACCAAAACTACTGGTGGTTTTACCAATGCTAGTGTAACTACTGTGGCACCTACTACAACTACTTCATACATCACTACGATAACTACTACAACTACCTCACCTAACCGCCAATTCACCCACAGCCTCGAAAACTACTACAACCGATACACCTACCCCACTACCACTTCAACTACAACTACCCCTACCAACAATACAACAACAACAGCAACAACAACACCAACAGCAGCAGCAAAAGCGGCAACAACAACAACAAAACAACAACAACAAAAAAACAACAAAACAAAAATACAACAAAACAACAACAAAACAAAACAACACTACCACCACTACCAACAACAACAACCTGTCAACACTCTCAACCCATCTACACTTCCCCTACCAGTCCTTAGCACCCGTCCCCTCCCCTCCTTCCCCCCCTCTCCTCCTTTCCCCCTCCCCTCCCTTTCCCCCTCCCCTCCTTTCCCCCTCCCCCATCCAATCCCTCTCCCCCTTCGTTACATCGGGATCATCCCCCTACAACAGTTGTCCCCCGGTAGAAGGCTCTCTACCGGAAGGAAGGTATGCATCCGGGCGTGGAGAGAGGAACCCGGGAGATGAAGAACACAAGGTGGTGAAGAACACAAGGTGATGGAGAACACGGGGTGATGGAGAACAGGAGGTGATGGAGAACGCGAGGTGGAGAACACAATGTGAAGAACGCGAGATGGTGGAGAACACGAGGTGATGGAGAACACGAGGTGGAGAACACAATGTGAAGAACGCGAGGTGGTGGAGAACACGAGGTGATGGAGAACACGAGGTGGAGAACACAATGTGAAGAACGCGAGGTGGTGGAGAACACGAGGTGAAGAACACGAGGTGGTGGAGAACAAGAGGTGAAGAACACGAGGTGGAGAACAAGAGGTGAAGAACACGAGGTGAAGAGAACTAGGTGGTGAAGAACACGAGGTGATTGAGAACACAAGGTGAAGAACACGAGGTGAAGAAAACAAGATGGTGAACACAAGGTGAAGAACACAAGAGCATTTACAGAGTATCACGGGAGATGAAGAACACAAAGTGAAGAGTACAAGAGACGAAGAACACAAAGAGTTGAAGAACATAAGGAGGTTAAGAATAAGAGTTTAGTAACGACGGTTTAAGAACAAGGTTTTAAGAAAAGTCGAAGAACAAGTTTGAAAAACTAGGATTGAATAACAAGGATTGAAGAACGAGGGTTGAAGAGCGAAGGTTGAAGAACAAGACTTGAAGAACAAGAGCTGAAGAACAAGAGTTGAAGAAAAATGAAGAACAAGAGTCAAAGAACAAGAGTTGAGGAAAGAGTCGAAGAACAAGAGTTGAATAACAATACATTAACAACAAGGAGGTGAAGAACAAATGAAAAACACTTTCAGAGTGTCCGATCATACTTGGACACTGATTCACGTCTTCAAGTGTGACCTAAGCTGAGTATACGGAAAGGTTCACACTCGGCCAGGTGGGCCTTGTACAAGGACGACCGTAAGGGAAGGGCAAGAGAATGAAATACCTTAATCGAGGTCGGGGTGATCTAATAGAGGTGTTTAAGTGGATCAAAGGTTTCAACAAGGGTGACGCAAACAAGGTCATCATATTAAGACAACAGGGGATGACTCACAGTAATAGATTTAAATTGGACAAATTTAGATTTAAGAAGGAAATAGGCAATAATTGGTTTACTAATAGAGTGGTCAACGAATAGAGCACACTTAGTAACCATGTACTTAGCGCTGAAAATATCAGTCGTTTTAAGAAACGGTTAGACAACTTTATGGATGGGGATGACAGGTGGTAATAGACATGGAACTGCCTAGTGTAGGCCTCATGGTCTCTTGCAACCTCCTCCACTCTTGTGTTCTTATGTTCTTATGTTTATCTGACGACGCGAGGACCAAACCGACAAATAGCACCCAGAAGAGGAAGAAGGTTTCTGAGAAAACCTACATCTTGACTACGTGGAGAAAGGATTGGCGCCACGGAGAAGAATAAAATCGCCTGGCGACCCTTGGCGCCGGAAAGGGGAAAAGACCCCCCCCCCCCGGTAAGGGAATGGTTTGATAACGACGACATGTTAATTACGGATCTCATGACTTCTGTCGCCAAGTGACGACGCCGCTCCCACTTAGACGTCCCGAGTCACCTCAGTTGATTTCTTAATTACAATGAAGGCGAAGGAGGTCGTGTGTGTGTGTGTGTGTGTGTGTGTGTGTGTGTGTGTGTGTGTGTGTGTGTGTGTGTGTGTGTGTGTGTGTGTGTGTGTGTGTGTGTGTGTGTGTGTGTGTGTGTGTGTGTGTGTGTGTGTGTGTGTGTGTGTGTGTGTGTGTGTGTGTGTGTGTGTGTGTGTGTGTGTGTGTGTGTGTGTGTGTGTGTGTGCGTGCCTGCGTGCGTGCGTGCGTGCGTGCGTGTGTGTGTGTGTGTGTGTGTGTGTGTGTGTGTGTGTGTGTGTGTGTGTGTGTGTGTGTGTGTGTGTGTGTGTGTGTGTGTGTGTGGTGTGTGTGTGTGTGTGTGTGTGCGTGTGCGTGTGCGTGTGCGTGTGCGTGTGCGTGTGTGTGTGTGTGTGTGTGAGAGAGGGAGGGTGTCTGTGAAGGAGGTGGCGAAGATGTAGGATGTGGAGAGGAGGAGGAGGAGGAGAAGACGACGAAGGAGGTAACGGAGGTGTAGGAGGAAGAGAAGGAGAAAGAGGAAGACGAGGAAGAGGAGATGTGGGAGGGGGAGAAGGAGGAGGAAGAGGAAGAGGAGGAGGAGGAAGAGGAGGAGGAAGAGGAGGAGGAAGAGGAGGAGGAAGAGGAGGAGGAAGAGGAGGAGGAGGAAGAGGAGGAGAAAAAAGAGGAGGAGGAGGAAGAGGAGGAGGAGGAGGAAGAGGAGGAAGAGGAGGAGAAAGAGGAGGAAGAGGAGGAGGAGGAGGAAGAGGGGGAAGAGGAAGAAGAGGAGGAGGAGGAGGAAGAGGAGGAGGAAGAGGAGGAGGAGGAGGAAGAGGAGGAGGAAGAGGGGAAGGAGGAGGAAGAGGAGGAGGATAGGGAGGAGGAGGACAGGGAGGAGGAGGAGGACAGGGAGGAGGAGGAGGACAGGGAGGAGGAGGAGGACAAGGAGGAGGAGGAGGACAGGGAGGAGGAGGAGGAAGACAGGGAGGAGGAGGAGGACAGGGAGGAGGAGGAGGAGGACAGGGAGGAGGAGGAGGACAAGGAGGAGGAGGAGGAGGACAGGGAGGAGGAGGAGGAGGACAGGGAGGAGGAGGAGGAGGACAGGGAGGAGGAGGAGGACAGGGAGGAGGAGGAGGAGGACAGGGAGGAGGAGGAGGAAGACAGGGAGGAGGAGGAGGAGGAGGACAGGGAGGAGGAGGAGGAGGAGGAGGAGGACAGGGAGGAGGAGGAGGACAGGGAGGAGAAGGACAGGGAGGAGGAGGAGGACAGGGAGGAGGAGGACAGGGATGAGGAGGAGGAGTAAGAGGAGGAAGAGGAGGAGGAAGAGGAGGAAGAGGAGGAGGAAGAGGAGGAGGAGGTAGAGGAGGAGGGGAGAGAGGCGTCTGCCTCGCTTGCAATAACCAAAGATGCACCTGCTGTCTTGATTAGTCTTTTTTGCTCCCTCTTCCCACCTCCTCCCTCCCTCCCGCCTCCTCCCTCCCTCCCACCCTACCTCCCCCCACTCTCCCATCCCTCCCTCCCTCTCTCACCCCCTGTCTCTTCATTTCTTCTTCCTCCTTGACGCAACTTTTCTATTTGTTATTTGTCTTCCTTTAACTGAAGTTTATAAAAATACACAAACA
>NW_027467516.1:57500-60000 GCF_046742065.1 Oratosquilla oratoria
GCCACCATTTTAAGATAATGTAGTAACGCCCATCGATATCGTAGATAATACCCGTCGAATTACGATATCGTAAATTATACCCGTCGAATTACGATACGGTATACATCGATTTACGATATCTTAAGTAAAGTCCGTGGAACTACGATATCATAAGTAATACCCGTCGAATTACGACATCGTAAAAATAACACTGAATTACGTTATCGTAAATAAAAACCGCGCACTTACGACATCGTAAACAAAGCACGTCAATTAACGTCGTCGACAACCCGCATCCCTCTAAGATGTAAATAATGCCCTTTGAGTTACGACGTCGTAGATAACACCCATTAGTTTTACGATGTCGCAAATGGCGCCCCATCATTCCAAGAGTAAGGCCAAACGTTGGAGGACTAGGAGCTGTGGTCGATAGTACTAAAGTCAAAAGAGAGAATGAATTTTGATAAATGGTCTTTGGTCTCGGCTTTTCACCTCGAAGGAGCAACTGGGAACAACAACAACAACAAAAATCAGCAACAACAAAGCAACAGCAACGACAAAACAGCAATAACAAAACAAAAACAAAAAAACGAAACAACGAAGCAACAAAACAACGAAACAAAACATCAAAACAAAAAACAAAAACAAAAACATCAACAAAACAACAAAATATAAAATAACAAACAAACAAACAAAATTAAATAAAAATAACAAAGATGACAAAATAATAAATCATAAAAATGAAAAATAAAAAAATAAAAAATATAAAGATAATGGCAAAATGATAACAAGTAACCAAAAAAATAAAGAAAAAACAAGAAGAAAAATAACTAAAAAAAAAATTCATAAAATGAAAATAACAAAAATAATAAAATTATAAAAATAACAAAAATAATAATAAAACAATAACAATAATAACAATAATGATAGTAATAATGATAAAATAAAAAAAAATAATATAATACAATGAACAGATATGGAAATATAAAAATATAAAGTACAATGAAAATTAAATCAAAATAAAATAAATGAATAGATGCACATGAAATCAAATAAAACAAATTGATTAAATTAGTAAAGTAAAAATAAATAAATAGAAAATAAGAATAATGAAATATATAAAAGAATAAGATAGGATAAATAAAGATAATACAATAAAAATCAAATGAATTAGATTAAATGAACAAAATAAATAGATAAATAAAGAAATAAGATCAAATTTAATATTTTTCAATTCAGAAATAACACAAACGTTCATTCTATATAAACTGATAATGAAATAAAGACATAATAATTACTAACAACATACGAACGAAGAACTATAGTAATGGCTATGCTACAATTATAGATTGGTCTTCCATAAAGAAGAAAAAATATAACAAAAAAATATATGAAATGAAATAAAATAATAGTGAATTTGGCGGAGTTTGCAAACAATTATTTATATTTTTAATCTGGCTAAAGGCAATCAAGTTCTTTATCCAAGATAAACTCCCTATATCGTAAAAGGATTAAACTAAACCCGATTAACGTGATTAACACATCCGAGATTAGCCCATATACAGGTTAATCCTCTTAACTACCTTAGGAATGCCACGGAGGTTAAGTAACTAGTTTGGCACCAGATTGGTGTCATTTGGCTCCAAGTGAAAGAAAGTGTATCGTAAAGGGTTATCACACTGGGAAATTTTTCCTTCAACATCCGATTAATCAGTGGTAAAGCCTATCACCAGAAAATTTTCAGCAGTAAAATCACTATGGCAAACTATTTTTTTTTCTTTTTTTTTTTTTTTTTTTTTTTTACAAAAATACGTAGAATGTCTTTTTTTTTTTTTTTTTTTACAAAAATACGTAGAATGTCTTTTTTTTTGTGTGTGTGTTTCAGATTCCCTCCCAAAAGATGTGGGCAGCAAATATCCTCCAATAGTCACAGGAAAAATAGCCCAATATGATAACGCTTTCCGTCAGTCCGCTTCAGACACATTTTTTAGGCTAAGAGGCTGATTTTTTTCTGAAAGTCATGCTTATCATTATATTCATTATGACCAAGTTTCATCAAAGTCAAGTATGTCAATAGATACTGTACCTACACAATAAAAACCTCATTTTATTATGCAAAAATAATCAACATTTAAACCACTACTAGTTCCTACCTATTTGGACTCATACTTTGGCATTTTTGAAAGAAAGTATTAGGCATGATTATAATTATCAACACACTACACATGCGTAATTCCAGTGGTTTTGTTTTCCTCTATTGATATACTTACCCAACAGAATTTTTCAACTGCTTATTATATAAATCATTCTAGAAAGTCCAATATTCAATACATCATGCTAAAAGCTCTTCAAAACGTAGAACACATTATCAACTTTAAAAAGAATATAGATAAGCATGTAAATAGATAACAAAGATTGTCAGTACTTTGAATGACAATATATTCAGAAAAAAAAATCGAGAAAATGGGCTTAAATTTGGTTTTTACACTGGGCATGGTTGGTGATATATGCAGATAAATTA
>NW_027467516.1:67500-87500 GCF_046742065.1 Oratosquilla oratoria
CGGACCACCGTAGTGGCAGGCGGGAACTCTACCAACTGTGCCACGAGTGAGTGAGTGAGAGAGAGTGTGTGTGTGTGTGTGTGTGTGTGTGTGTGTGTGTGTGTGTGTGTGTGTGTGTGTGTGTGTGTGTGTGTGTGTGTGTGTGTGTGTGTGTGTGTGTGTGTGTGTGTGTGCGTGTGTGTGCGCGCGCTTATGCATGTGTGAGTGATTCAGTGGTTTTGGCTCACGGATTAAACTCGTAATCTACCATCCTGACCAAAATCTCCATGTTTTTAGGTCTACATGTGTGTGTACATGTGTATACATTCCCCCATGTACATATGTTACCCTACCAGTGTGCATACATTTCCGTGAACCCTCTACGTCGCTGAATAACGAGCTGACAGCCCTCAGAACAGCACCATCAGAAGCTTCCAGGATACTCCAGTTTCCAAACCCGAATCGTCATTCTCTCATCTCGCTCCAACGGTATAACTCATCATTTTCCTTTTGTCTGTGGTCATGGAACCCTCTGGAACATTTACCACAGGTCACTTTGTCTTTAGACCGTTCCATGGAGACTCAGCTAGCAACGCCATCTCTTTGTGGCTCGACCCAACTTTCCGATCTCCTTTCCTTTTCCGACGCATGCGCGTTAGATTTACAAAGGAAAGGGATTACAAAGGCGGAGCATGCCGACAGGAGCCTTTTTGGTCCATAACTAGGTCGGATGCGGGGGAAAAATGTAATAATAATAAATAAATTAAAGAAAAAATTAATAAAAATTATAATATAAATAATAATAAATAGAATAAACAAATGCATAGGTATAGTTAAATAACAAACAGATAAATAGTAAATAATAGTAAATTGACAGATAATTAATAATGAATGAAAATCAAGTAAATAGTAATAAACAAACAGTAACAAACAAAAAACAAATAATATAAAATAAATGACAGTCATTACAGCATCTTGCTTGGGTGTTTATCTAAACGAATCTTAAAGCTTTGCACCGCCTCTGCAGGAAGTTTGTTTCATTCATTAACTACACGGTTGAGGAAGTTGTTTCTACCCACTTCCAAATTAAATCACTGATACTTATTTAGAAAAAAATGGGATAGAAATCTAAGTGTACATAATTAGTTTACTGTTTGTAAAAAAAAAAAAAACATACAAATTATACAAGCACGGTAACCAGAACCATCATGTTTTATACAATAGACACGGCGTGTCGCTCTAGATGACGACAGCGGCTTGTGATTGGCGTGTCGCGACAGTGGCGCGACAGTGGCAGACACAAACGGACGGAAAAGTAAACACAGACCGAGATTTCTTCCGTTCTGCAGCGAGGCGGAGTTGAACTTACTTGTTTCCATATTACTTGCTAAATCAGCTTACGACTCATGTCAATCAAAACCGACATGGCCGAATGTGAAGTCACAAGGCGGAAGGCATAATACCTCCATGTTCTATGTATTGTCTTTGCCTCGAATGCATTTGCCTAAATCTATTTACCTAAAGGTATTTACCTTTGTGATTAGTTCACCTCCTATTGTATAGTTCTATGGTGTCTTGTCACTTCGTTTAATTTTCAAAATGTTGTATTTTTTTGTATGAATTTCATCTCCCACTTTTGGCTTAATTTGTTTCATAAGTCCTGGCTCTTACTAAATGTACTTTTTCTCAATTCCGATTTTTCTTCTTCTTAAGCACTTCACTTGTATCATTACTCAACATTTTTGTCATTCTTGAGCTTTGATCAATTTTTGCAGACACCCTATATCTCCCTGCTTGTCTGTCTCTATCTGCCCGTCCGTCGGTTATTTTGTCCATCTGTCTGCCTCCCTATATGCCTCAGTGCTTGTCTGTCTGTCTGTCTGTCTGCCCGAGCGGTGTCGGTCGGTGTCTGTCAACGCCTACTCATGCCTACCCTCTGTCCACCACACGTCACAGATGACTCACCTTGCAAGGGAAGCGTTACTACATGCAACAGTGTTTATGCAACGCTGTTTATGCCTGGTATGTGGCAAACACGGTCAAGTGTCATAACAGTAAAATAAGACCATTGGTACCACGACATCGCGGAACGTAATCCCAAGGCGTTATGGTCGCCGGCTACCTTACCTTACCATACATCCCCATACACACACACATACACATACACATACAAATAAAAACAAACCTTTACGTGCATGCACGAGTATAAATTAAAATACACATACAAAAAACAAGGACATATTCCTCTTTTTATTGCCATCCCTCCCCCTCTGCACCTACCCCCACCCACCCCACCTCCTCCCCTCCCATTCGCTGGCGCTCTTAGGGTCGCGTGCGTACGTACGACGTGATATGGTAATTACTCTTTACGACCGCATTCTATCACAAGTCGCTTTCGTATGCGGATGTCGGGCACCTGGGGGCGTGTTTGCCACCGTCTCTGCGTGCACCTTAGACGTGTACGTGTGCGTGTACGTGTGTGTACGTGTCTGTGTGTACGTGAAATGTGTGTACGTGATATACGTGTATGTGTCTGTGTGTGTACGAGTCTGTGTACGTGTGTATACACGTGTGCGTGTGTACGTGTGTATGTACGTATGTGCGTGTACGTGCGCGTGTACGTGTGCGTGTACGTGTGCGTGTACGTGTGCGTGTATGTGTGCATGTATGTATTCTTGTAGATGTGCGTGTACGTGTGCGTGTGTGCGTGTACGTGTGTGTGTGTGTGTGTGTGTGTGTGTGTGTGTGTGTGTGTGTGTGTGTGTGTGTGTGTGTGTGTGTGTGTGTGTGTGTGTGTGTGTGTGTGTGTGTGCGTGCGCGCGCGCGCGTGTGTGTGAACGTGTATACGTGTGTATATTTGTGTGTGTGCGCAGGAAGAACGGCTAAGAACAACCACTAAACTGAAACGTAAACGCGTTTGCAAACAGAGGAAAGTATATTTACCCTCGGCTGTCTCAACCACAGCCATTTCGGGCTTACATAAGAGACTCGGAGTTCTAGGTTACAAACTAGGAATTTTAGCTTTCAGTCATTTATCTAGTAAAGCATAGTAGATGTATGTTGACCTGACCGTCCCTATATCAAAAAATGTAGCTCATTTGTTCCCGTAATGCCAACAGATTATACGAACTAATCAGCTGCTTCCTCGACAGGAAAGGGGCGTGATTTTCTTGCCAGATTTGGGTAAACTGATTTAATACAGAAACTTTGATAATTCTGGGGGGGGGGAGGATTATCCACGCTGTCTTGCAACATTATTTGATTATTATTTTCCATTGTGACACTGGAATTTTCATTTCCTGAATAAAAAGTATTATTTTTACTATTAAAACCATTAATGCTTACAAGTTACCACAGAAGTGAATGAAATAGTTTGACATTTCGGAAGTGAAGCGAGTCTTGGGCTCAATGGAGTTTATTAAGGCCCTGTTCACACCAGCGGTTTCAACCGCGGCGGTCCAATGACAATGTAAGCCAATGGAGGCGTTCACACACAACAGCGGATTTTTTTTCCTTGATTATGCGGTACCGCCACGGTTTTCGTGCGGTTCAAACCGCTAGTGTGAATAAGGCCTAAGCATAACGCCCAGAAATTAACTTTCAACTGAATATAATCGTCTGGGGTTAACTAGAACAATTTTTTTAAAGATGACAACGGTCCTTAAAATGCTATAGAGACCTTTTAACGGTAGAACGAAATATATAAATCTTAACACTACTCCTTGAAAGATTACGGCATTTTCAAGTTTTAAAAGTACTCCAACATCTTGAGTGAGGGACCCCCAAAGGCACCAGGAAGGTCTTGTAACCGAGCCACCCTCAGTCCCTGGGGAGCTGGCCGAAGAATGGAGATTGGCTCCGCGGGGAGTCTCCGAAGCTCGAAGAGTTCTTCAAGATCCAACGACCTCAGAAGCTTCTGCCGAAGAGTGGAGATTGGCTCCACAGGGAGTCTCCGAAGCTCGAAGAGTTCTCCAAGATCCAACGACCTCAGAAGCTTCTGCCGAAGAGTAGAGATTGGCTCCACGGGGAGTCTCCGAAGCTCGAAGAGTTCTCCAAGGTCCAAGGACCCCGGAAGCTTCTGCCGAAGAGTGGAGATTGGTTCCACGGGGAGTCTCCGAAGCACGAAGAGTTCTTCAACATCCAACGACCTCAGAAGCTTCCGCCAAAAAGTCTGATGGACCCTAACCCATAAGTCAGTGGGGGCCAACGCCGTGACGACGCACAGTCGTAGTCTCCCTTCTCCCTCAGCTCCGAGATAGACTCCCAGGTAGACTCCAGATCTTTCTTCACCATCTCCACAAGGATGAATGACCATATTCTTAAAACGAAAAGGTACTTCATCGTTTCTTGAAACTTGCATGATTTTGTTCTGAAATACGCTATAGGGATATCTAGCCCTCACTGGGCAAATGTTGGGCTTGAGTACATGTAGTCTAACATGAACATAAACAAGTACTTGGACTTGACCACCATCAGCATATAATATATCATTAGATCATCATCATATAACACATCGTATCGTATCACCATATCATCACGTCATCATATCATAGCACCCTCATCATTATAATCCTATATATTATCATTAATCGAAGAAACCTCCCAACTTCTCTCTCTCTCTCTCTCACACACACACACACACACACACACACACACACACACACACACACACACACACACACACCCACACACACACACACACACACACACACACACACACACACACACACACACACACACACACACACACACACACAACCTGCCATGTAAAGGTACTTCTTTATCTAAACCGAATGAATGATGGCACTAAATTTCACAAAAACAAAATAGTAGTATTTTGTTTTACTTGATTCTGTACTTGAAGGACAATATAACACCAAAGAAGTCGAGTCATTGATATGGTAAAAGAAAGATTTGGGGAGTTAAGCAGAACAGAAGGATAGTTGAGGTTAGAACTGATCAGTGATCACCATTTTCTTTTGAGTGGAAACTACTTTTCAACCATAAAAGAATCCCAAGTGCCTCTGGTCCGTAGGGATGTCACTGAAGTCCATGAAATACTGATTGCACGCAGCATACATCATACTCCCATATGGAGTACTAAAGAAAATAACAATAACGATATAAACGTTAATTAAATCTAATGCTTGCAATGGGCGTCTTATTGATCCAAAGTACGAAGAGGTCGAAGAGGTCCGTTCTCCAGATGGCTACGACTTCGTGGAGATCTTCTTCGAGTAATTACTTCGAGGCGAACCCCAGCCCTGACACTCCTCCAAAGGTCAACGGACTTTGCAAAATGGGTTCTGATATTATCAGCAAAAGATGAAAAGAATTTCTGCCACAGCTTGAGACCCTATCGCCTTTAAGCCTCTCGCCACAGCAACACACCCTCCCGGCGAGAGCGAGAGCGTGAGGCAGCCAGCCAGCCAGCTAAGCAAAAAAAAAAAAATCTTTCAGAATTGATCAAAATAAATTCCATAAAGATCAATGAACGGTGGAGATGTAGACCAATAAAGGCCGAGATATGTAACGGTTGCAGAAGCTATCTCAATCCCGTTAAGTCCCGTTAACCTAAACTATATTCTTTAAAGCTTACCAGAATGTGTACTGGTGGTATAATCGGAAGCGTACTGGTCTCGCATTCATTTGGTTGTGGGTTCGAATCCCGCATTCCTCTCCTATTCCCAGAGGTGACAGTCACCTACCCCGGTCTACTCAGTGCCTCTCGGCCTAGACTCCTTGCACTCTAATCATCAAAAAAGTCCGTTAATTAACGTCTTTTCAGAGGCCACTTCCTTTAACTCCCCAGCCCACCCACCCCCAGCTACCCTTGCTTCCCTTTACCATTCCTTAATCTAGGTTAAAACCTAACTTGATTAACCCCTTTTGCACCACGTCCCTCTTTGGCTGCCGCCAGGCGATTTTATTCATCTCCGTGGCACCCTCTCAAACAAAATTTTTGAAAAGAAAACAAAATCTTACCAAAAAAAGAAGAGATTGACAACATTTCCCAACCAGAAAACTGACATTACTAAAGACAAACTGGAATTCAACAGAAATGCAGGTTCTTAGACAAATACATCGAGGTGACTAGCTTACGCAAGAGGAGCTTAAGCCTCGTTGACACGGGGCTAGTTTAATAGCCGCTAGTATAGTAGCCGCTAGTATAGTAGCCGCTAGTTCAGTAGCCGCCAGTTTAGTAGCCGCTAGTTCAGTAGCCGCTAGTTCAGTAGCCGCTAGTTCAGTAGCCGCTAGTTTAGTAGTCGCTAGTTTCAGTAGCCGCTAGTTCAGTAGCCACTAGTTTAGTAGCCGCTAGTTTAGTAGCCTCTAGTTCAGTAGCCGCTAGTGCTAGCGACTTGTAAACTATCCGTCCTACTTGCCCAATGTGAACGGAAAACTAGAACTTGCCTCCAAACTATCATGGTGTGAACACTTACTTGCCGGGCAAGTTTACTAGCAGTTAGCACTAGCGGGTAGTAAACTATCCGCGTTTCAACGAGGCTTTGGCTTCAACCAACGCCCTCACTTTTGCCCGACGCACTCGGATAGCCAGGTCAAGTGGCAGTCACCGGTAATCACCCAGACTCGAACTCGGTTATATGTAGTTACAAGAACGAAGGTACACACACATACATCAAACCATTTCAAAACCCAAGAAGGAGGTGAGAAGCGTACACTAGGAGGCGCTAAGTAGTTGCGGCCGAAGTAGTCACCTTTGGGAACTGTTCGGGAAAGTAACGATCACTGCTGGGAATCGGAGAGGAGTGCGGGACTCGAACCCACAACTAAGCTAATGCGAGACCAGCACGCTTTTAATCACGCCACTCATTATAATGCGACGCGGGTCTTCAGCGGAAATAGGAGGGGGGGATTTTACCCCCCCCCCTGGGCATCCCCCCACACCCACACCCATCTCATCTCACATTGGTAACACAATCTCCCCTTGAAATTCAACCCTTGGAATTCCCTCGTGATGCGAGGTTAAAGAACAAATACTCTCCCCCCCTCTCTCCCCATCTCCCCATCTTCCAGCCTTGACCTCATTTTTGATGCTGCTTTGGGACCCCAGTCGCGAGGCTAGAAACATCCAATCCGAGGACATAAAGGTTGAAAATGTTTCAGGAACTCCATGTATCAGTTCTTTTCGTTTGTAAAACACTAGGAACCAACATTCCTTTTTTTTTTTTTTTTTTTTTTTTTACTTGTCAGAAGTGAAGGTGTAATTCTTTCTTTTTTCAATTTTCGATCGTTGCTCGCTCAACGAGGTGGCTAAGCAAGAATACCTTTGACGGAGTTCAGTGATCGGCCGAACAGTTTTAATGCCGTTACGCGTTGACTCATATGTAGGTTTCGAACCGTCACCCATTTTCTCGTCTGCTCGGCGGCCGCCATTCAGCGTTTGGATGGTTCGAATCCCGTTAGAGGGTCACCACATGACGTCAGTAAGAGCATTAAACGGTCTTGAATCCCCGAATTCCTACAAAAGGCTAACATGCCAAATCACCTCGCAGAGCAAGTAACGGTTGTTGTTTTTTTCATTATTTCTTATCAGATTGGCACTATTGTCAGATTTGACACCAGTGATAGATTTGGCATTTTTGCCAGATAACACAAATACCAGATTTAACACCAGTGACAGTTTTGACACCATTACCAGCTTTGACAGCAGAGTCAGATTTGACACCAGTCCTAAATTTGACGCCAGTGCCCGCTTTGATACCAGTTTCAGATTTGGCACCAGTGTCAGATTTGACACCAGTGCCCGGTTTGACACCAGTTCTAGATTTTGCACCAGTTTTAAATTTGGCACCAGTGACAGATTTGGAACCAGTGACAGATTTGGCACCAGTGACAGATTTGGAACCAGTGACAGATTTGGCACCAGTGACAGATTTGGCACCAGTGACAGATTTGGCACCAGTGTCAGATTTGGCACCAGTGACAGATTTGGCACCAGTGACAGATTTGGCACCAGTGACAGATTTGGATCCAGTGACAGATTTGCCACCAGTGCCCGCTTTGAAACCAGTGTCAGATTTGACACCAGTGCCCGTTTTGGCACCAGTACCCGCTTTGACACCAATGCCAGATTTGGCACCAATGTCAGATTTGGCACCAATGTCAGATTTGGCATCAGTGTCAGATTTGGCACCAGTGCCAATGGTTGACAACCTTCATAAACCAAACTTCCGGTCAATTCAACAAGCTTCATCGTGAGACGAACCTGACCAACACCAAGAGAATGTCACAGATGAATAAAATATCCTGACGGAAGACATTCAAACGAAAAAGGGCTGAATTCGTTGGTAAAGAATTTTATTGATCACCAATTACCACCGGGTCGTGTCCAAAGAATTCTATTCCTGCAGGAACTCCAAAAGGTTAAAAGTATTTTCTCAGAAACCATTTATCCAAGAACGACAGGAATGTGCGTGTGTGCACGTTCAGGTTGACAAGTCTCAAAATTATTCATTATGATGAACTTGAAATTCTTGTAAGTTGGTCGAGGAAGACGTCTGGATCCAAATGTATTATTGGAGACACCAGAGACTGTCTCAGGGTATTTTTGAAACAAGTAAATATACCTTTCAATGTTGAGTATCTAATATACATCTACATACAGACGATGTGTTGTATTAAGAGTTTTCAAATAAAGTTGTTTTAATGTGATAATTTTGATGACAGTCGCATGCAGGATTCGAACCCACTGCTTTCGGCCACCCATAAGATTACCTTAACAGAACCTTTACCCGTTTATGGGTGGCCGGAAGCAGTAGGTTCGAATCCTGTATGCGACTGTCATAGAAATTATCAGATTAATGTCGCTGTTGCTAGCGAATTTCTCTCTCATTTTAATGTATTGATGATAAAATAATGTTTTTGTGTTCCTGACGAAGTGAGTCACTTTGCCATATTTCCTTCAAGTTTGATAAAAGATAACAATTCTACAGACTTTGCTAAGTTCTTAATCATTCTTTGGTTTTCTTTATAGAAACATAGCTTTTTGTTAACTATTTGATATATATCTTTGTATAAAAATCAATTTTACAATTTAATATTTTGTGCATAAAAGGAAATAACAAATGCTCAATTGCAATCAGTATATTTATATACTCGGTAAACATGTTTGTTATGTACAATACACGAAAAAGCATTTGTATAAAACATATACAAACACAAACACACACACTCATACACCCACACACACACACACATACGCACACACACATTCTCATGGGCGGGGAGTTGGGTGTGTGTGTGTGGAAGGTCATAGCATTACCCATAGATCGGACCTACGAGCTCTGAGCTCTCTTCCAGGAGGGAAATAGCTGTCGATCACGAGTCCAACACGTGATCCAAAGACCTAGTGAATACACGCACACATACATACTCACATACACATATACTGACACACACACACATACATACGCGGACACACACACACATACGCGGACAAACACACACATACGCACAGAAACACATACACACACACACACTCACATACATACACACACACATATACACATACATACACACACACATACGCGCACACATACATACTCGCATACACACATACTCGCACGCACAAACACATACGCGCACGCACACACAGGAAGAATAATGACCTTTCAGAAATGTTACCCCTCGGTAGAATGATTTGCGTGTATCGTCCTAGAGTAACTACATATTTGCAAACGTGAGCGAGATTTGGCCGCTGACACAATAAAAGCCCTTAATGCCCTACCGAGCGATAGAGACGAATTGAACAACCAGGAGTTGTTGTACGAAGTGGATAATAAAGGGAATATTAAGGGAAGCAAATGGAAGCCAGACCTCTGTTATCGTACACAGGGTTTGCCCATACCCTCCTATTAAAATGTGACATCACAATAACGCTTACCTCAAGCGACTCATATGTCCTATTAAATCCTATTTCCCTTTTATTTATCAGTTATCCTAAGACGTGATCAATGTATTCAGTTTGTTGTGCGTCTTATTTGTGTTTATTCCATTGAGAATTTTTGTCTCTTAACTCGCCTGTTATCTCGTACAAGTTGTTTTTATTTTTTATTTAATTTATTTCATTTATTTTATTTCATTTATCGAATTTTATTTCATTTATTCAATTTATTTCATTTTATTTATTTTAATAATAAACCAGATGTCAAGCTGGACTACTTTGGTAGCTACACATAGTGTCTTGATGTGCTCTCTCTCCCTCTCACCCAATCTCAGCCAGAGACCTCGGAACCCCTTATATCATCTCTAAAGGGCCATTTACAGGGTCAAACGGTTTGTCAAACCCGGTTTGACAAACTGTGTGAATGGGGTATTTGGTTGTCAAACATGTTTGACAAACGTGTTTGACAACCAAATACCCCATTCACACTGTCAAACATCACTTCAACCGTGTTTGACAAACGTGTTTGACAACCAAATATCCCATTCAAACGGTCAAACATCACTTCAAACACATGTTTGACAAACCGGATTTGACAAACCGGGTTTGACAAACCGGGTCTGACAAACCGTTTGACAGTGTAAATTGCCTTTCAGAAGCCTTGCAACTCAAACAACGTCCACCTCGCTCTCACAATGTGCGCTAGTGACGTAATCTGAAGCGTATTGGTTTCGTGTTCGCTTAGTTGAGAGTTCGAGTCCCGCACTTTTCTCCGATCCACAACAATAATTAAAGATACCTGCCCTAACAGTCCTTCGTGTGCATAATAGGGCAAAGGTGACGGCTTCGGCCGCAGGTACTGCTCAGCACTTCCTGGTGTAGGCTCCTCACATCAAGTTCCCTCTAACTCACACCTCACCCTGTTCCCTTGTCCCTGTTCCCTCACCCCTGTTCCCTCGCTCCTGTTCCCCCTCCCCTTGTTCCCTCACCCCTGTTCCCTCACCCCTGTCCCTCTCCCCTCTACCCTGTTCACCCTCTCCTGTACCCTCTCCCCTGTTCCCTCGCCTCTGTTCCCTCTCCAATGTTCCCTCCCCCGTGTTCCCTCCCTCCTGTTCCCTCTCCTATATTCCCTATCTCCTATACCCTCTCCCCTGTTCCCTCTCTCCTGATCCCTCTCTCCTGTTCCCTATCCCGTGTTCCCTTCTTCCTCACATACAAACGAGTATACTCCATATTGCAGCTCATGGCTGGTAATGTTATTTATAAATATGATATGACCCTTCCCTTCGTCCCACCTGGATGTAGAGCAGGTTCCAGAGACCAAGCCAGCTCACCTGATGCGAATGATTTCAGAAATGTTTCATTTCGGTCGTCAGTGTATTTCAGACTAAGAGAATGTTCAAATATCAAGGTGTATTGCGCTGTCGGGGAAACACGTACCTTCATCATGAATATTATGTAACTGGTCACAATGTAATGAGGAGTGCACGCGCGTGATGAGCGTTAGCGTGTAGTAAGGACAACTGTGTCTTCCCAGAAGATTTCTCTCAGTCAGCTTAGTAATTGTGGAAAGCGATATTACGAGTTTCCCTGTACTGATTAATGTTCTTACCATCAAAAATAATTTTCTTTTTCTCTACCTAACCTAACCTAACCTAACCTAACCTAACCAAAGAACACTTGAATGGCTGTCTGTCTGGCGTGATAAGCTACGATGATGATTTTCTCTACTTAAGATAAAAGCTGTTAACATTACCAAAAAGTATCCACGTAATCAAGGAGAGTCGATATTCTTTGTTGGGAAATGTTGAACAACCACGGGAACATCACACATCATCTATCTAATCCTTTCTATATACAGCATACGCATGGATACCTTTCACTCACAAAAAGCATTTTTGAACTACATTAGTACCACTAACATTCCTATGGTCTCGTACATTGGTAGCCTAAGCACAAACGGAAACGCAGGTGACGCAGTACAGAGCAAAGGCAGATTTCCTGTTGATGAACTGAAGTACAGTTTGAATGCTGGGGTATTACATCTAGAAGAATTTCAAGTAAGAGACGTTCAAACTATACTTTAATTCAGCAACAGGAAGTCTGCCTCTGTCCTGTGCTGCGTCGCCTGCGTCACCTGTGTCACCTGCGTCGCCTGCGTCGCCTGCGTCGGCTGCGTCACCTGTGTCGCCTGTGTCTCAGTTTGCGTTTAGGCTAACACCTGCAATAAGGCATGTCGAGCATATCATATGCCATATCCAAGTCCATGAATATATTTCTTCGTTCTGTATGATGTTGACTTAATTCAATACAAGCGGCTGGCTCAGCCAAACTCTACTTTTTACCCACTTTATATTACCGAGCGAAAGCTCGCTGGCTGAGCGGGTTAGGGCGTCGTTACTTGCGGCGAAGGTCGAGGAGATGGTGGTTCGAATCCTGCCGCCGGCGAAGTTGAACCCAGGGCATGATTCATTAAATTCCACGATACAAAGTCTTCTGTGAGGGGCACCGTCCTAGCCTTCCGATAGGAGGGAGTTTGTGACGTTAAGCCATATCATCATCACATTACCGATGTTCATTTATGTTCCTTTCCTCGCTTACCTTGTCATCTCAAATATTCTAAGAATCAAAATAATCATTCCTCTGCTGAGTTACAAACGCTGAAATGTTACAAATTAGATTTAAGTTACAAATTGATTAACAAAAATGTCCCTTGTTCCAGTCCTCTCCGGCTAATATCTGGAATAGTTAAGTCTATATAGGAGCAAATATTTCCTTCGAGTTAGCACGTATCATTGCTGCTGAATCATTGCTCCTGAATCATTGCTGTTGAATCATTGCTGCTATAGATCATTACTAAAATTATCTTGTGTTTATATTTCATTGAATGAATCAAAACCGCAAACTATCACAAGCATTTTGCTTTTCACAGACTTGAATGAAAAATTTTCATAAATCATAAACCATCTCTACATTGTTGAGGTTCTAATACTTACAGAATATTCAAGTCCCGAAATATTTTGCTTAGTTTTACGCTTCCCCTTGTTTAATTCTGTTTCGGCATCAAGAGTTTCGCTTTTGGTGCTGCCCTCCATTTCTCCAAAATTTGTTCAACGTTGCACGTACACATTATTTTTTTTTACATTGTGCCTTTATCCTGAAGGTGATCTGTAGCGCTTTATAGCGAAAATAAACAAATACATAAATAAACACACACACACACATACACACACACACGTACACACAAACAGGCACACATACGCGGGCGGAGAGTTGGGGGGGTGTAAGGTCACAGTATTACCCATAGATCGATCATACGAGCTCTGAGCTCTCATCCGGGAGGTTAATAAATGTCGATCACGAGTCCAACACGTGATCCAAGATCATGGTGAATCACATACACACACACGCACGCACACACACACACACACACACACACACACACACACACACACACACACACACACACACACATACACATTCCCGTAAGATACAACTACGTAAATACAACTTCCACACAGAGTGGTGGATATCTGGAACAAACTGGATAAAACAATGTGTGCAAAAACTATACACGAATCTAAGAGCAAACTAGACACTGCGAGATACAAAGACGGGACACCACGACTATAACTCCCCTTCCCGTATGATATGACCAGGTAAATACAACTAGGTAAATACCCACACACAATATCCATTTACTTAATCATTAAAACAATGTTTTCATGTTCATCCTAATCGAGAACGAGCTAAGAGATTCCAGAGGGGATTAAAATAGACGTGACGTGATTTGATCCTAAGTGGGGACAACGATATATGACACGAGGCAAGCAAGTGACCTTCCTTCCACATTTACTTCACGTTTTGACAAACCTCCCAGCTCCCATTCCCTCGACTTGTCCTCACCACCACTGGTGCCACACTATCACCATATACGAGTCACAAAAAAACAACACGAATGAACCTAACCAAAAAGAGAACGAAGATCTGGAGTGTCAGATGTCGATCTTACCACTCGAATTAATGTAGAAAACTAACTGACACAACTGACACCCCTGAGGTAGACGAAGGATACCGAAAGCACACCCTAGATCTGACGACGGCGGGGCTCACGACAAAACAAAAAGGACTTCACAGGGACGACGACGAGTGTGGGCGACCTTGTAACGTGACCCTGCACGGTGTCGGTTATAATACTGGTTGCTGGACACAGTGCCATCAAGTGTCATCAAGTGCCATGCTCTAGTGCCTACTGTGATTATCCCCCGGCTACGCCCGGCGTCAAATTCCCGCAGAAATGTTGGTAAATATTGCTCTGGTGTTTTAGGACGAGGGGACGAAAGAGGGAGATAAAGAGATAGAGAGATACGAATAGGGATGATTACAGAAATACATGAATAAATGGAGAGAGTAGACGGATAGATAGACAGGCACGTAGATGACCAGATAGAGAGATAGGTAGATAGAGGCAGATAGATATGTAGACAAATATAAAGATAGAAAGAGAAAGAGAGGAGAGAAAGAATACATACAAGTCTCGGCGTCATAATAGATGTACCCAATAATAGCTGGAATAAATAAATAAACAAATAAATAAATAAATAAATGAATAAATATATAAATAAATAAATAAAAATATGGTATCATTGGTTTAACATATGCATACGACTAATCTAAAAAAATGAGCAGAAGATAAGCAAACAAGAATAAATTAAATTAAATAAAAACAAACAATAAAAGAAAAAACCACTCGTGCGCATCGCCTCCCTCAGGTTTGGCGTTGATTAATGTCACTTCCTCCTCCTCCTCCTCCTCCTCCTCCTCCTCCTCCTCCTCCTCCTCTTCCTCCTCCTCCCCTTCCTCCTCCTCCTCCTCCCCCTCCCCCTCCACTTCCTTCCCTTTCCTAATTGATGATTCCATTCGTCTCCGTTTTCTCTTCCCGATAATCCTTAAGCTGATTCGGTGAATCCAAACTCTCACTTCCTTACTTCTATTCAGCGTGTTAACCAATTCTATGTGTACCTTAATTACATTATATCATGTATCGTATATATGTAATATATATATATCATACATTATATGTTACATATTATATACTATATATTATGTATTATACATCATATAAATCATACAGCATATATCATATATACATATATCATATATACATCATTTATTATACATCATGTACAACGTACTATATATCATGTTTTACATATATATTGTATATATCACATATTATATATATATTGTATATATCACATATCATATATGTATTTTACATTATATATAATATATATATATATATATATATATATATTACATTATACATCATATATATTATATACATACACATAAACATACACGTTTACAAAAATTCTCGTATACATTCACGTAATTTCATATACATTTTGATTACATTATATCGTCATATATATATACATACTCGTACATATGCACACATATTTACAAACATACATAAGTATACATGTGTGTGTGTGTGTGTGTGTGTGTGTGTGTGTGTGTGTGTGTGTGTGTGTGTGTGTGTGTGTGTGTGTGTGTGTGTGTGTGTGTGTGTGTGTGTGTGTGTGTGTGTGTGTGTGTGTGTGTGTGTGTGTGTGTGTGTGTGTGTGTGTGTGTGTGTGTGTGTGTGCGCACGCGCGCGCTTTTACCTATGTTCAAGAGGACTACTCAAATGGTTAGCTATTAACGACGCTTTAGCCACGTTCTCTTTCTTGTGATGATTTTCTGGACCGAGTTTGACGTGTGCAATCAGACACCGCGGCTCAATCGCAGAGGCGGAGGTACACCGGGTCAAGTTAAGGAACAAAATCATGTTGAACACGATCTAAACGACCCGTAAGTCCGCCTACATAATTACACGCACGCGGCGTGAGCGGGAAAGAAATTGACAGTGTAAGAACGAAAATGATGAGAGGCGGGGACAGGGTAGTTTTCACTCTTTCAAAAACACAGGAAACTCTTCTGGAAGAGGAAGAATTAAGTGAGAAATCCGACCGAGAAGTTGGTAAGCAAGGATGAATAACGAAAGAGATATTTGAGCGAGTAGAGTTTATAGAAATGTTGAAGGAACATTTCGAGCATTTGCTAAATACGAGCGAAAAGAGGGAAGCTGAAATGTCGACACTGGAGGGAGAGGTGATTTTGAGAGGTAACAGAGTTAAGTAGGCACAAGTTAGTAAAAAATAGACAAAGATAAAGACAGAAATATATATATATATATATATATATATATATAGAGAGAGAGAGAGAGAGAGAGAGAGAGAGAGAGAGAGAGAGAGAGAGAGAGAGAGAGAGAGAACGCGGTGGCAAAATTGAAATAAGAGAAAGCAACGGGAGTGAATGAAGAGAGTGCGGGTATAATTAAAAATGATACGAGAGGGAAGGAGAGTACCTAGGGACTGGAAGAAAGATTACATAGTACCATTTTCTAAGGTTGCAATCTTAAATGTAAGAGTACCCTTAGTAAGGTCTATGTCAGAACCATAATACAGCGGATGGTAAAAGAAAAAGAGATTTGATAGGAATGGATATAGACTGAAAAGAGACTTTTTGGTCCATAAGGAATTGGGATGGAGATAGATGAAAACACACACGAACTAAAAATTATATATGTATTGACTGAAATGGTATACACGCGATGGCCTACAAAGTGGAATAGTTTCTACATGCTTCTTGATTGATCCAACGTCCTGACAGTCTGAGGTTATCATTTCTCTTATCTCCCCGTCAACAATAAGGTTTAGATAATAACAAGTTAGCTCACTCCGCAAAGAAAACGGAAGACGTCAATGTTGCAAATAAGTGAGTAAGGCCATAACCAGACCGAGCTTAATATAGAAGTCGTGTTAGTCTTCTGGAGGTACCTCTCGTCCCGGCTTGGACGTCATACGAGAAGATTTTTTGTTTTTCGTTCTGGAATGAACAGACTTCTTGATTACAAGACATTACAAAGGCAGAGCATGCCGGCAAGAGACCTGGCACCTACTGAAGAAGAATATATATATATATATATATGTATATATATATATATATATATATATATACATATATTATTTTTCATATATATACCTATCACTTATTTATTTACTTATTTACTTATTTATTTATTTATTCATTTGTTTTGTTTGTTTGATTGATTGCTTATTTGCTTAATGTTTAATATCTATTTGTTTATTTGCTTGTTTATTTGTTTTTGTTTGTTTACTTATGTTTATCTATTTATTTATTTATTCATTTATCTATTTATCTTCCGCACCCCACAGGTCACTTACCCCGCCCTGACCGCTACACACATTACTCCGATACTTTCATCCCAAGCTCACACTATCGTTTAATAAACACAACCCCGTGCCCAGCGAGCTGCTGGCGAGAAATCTGTGTGTTGATTCAATTCTTCGGCGTTAAAAGGGAGAGAGAGAGAGAGCCAAATTTTACACAGCCATTAACTACGCGTAGTCGCTTTCCATATTACCAAGCCCTTTCTCCCCCTTTATCTCGCCATAAGCCCATATGCTTCGTGCGTTACTAAGGCGAGGAGATTACACCCCAGGAGGCGCTGAATAGCTGTTACCTTTATACTGTTATGCAATTTGGGAACTTTCGGGGAGAAGAGAGGGACTCGAACCCAGGACTAAGCGGTTGCGAGACCAGCACGCTTCCTATTAAGCCTCAAGAGTACGTATTCTAAACATGTATATATATTTAGATTGTGATAAAAACGTGTTGGTTTCGTATTCGCTTAGTAATGGGTTCGAGTCTCGTACTTCTCTACGATTCCCAGCATTCACTGTTATCTGTCCCCCAACAGTCCCCGATACGCATTATAGGTCACATATGACGGCTTCGGCCGCAGGCACTACTCAGCGCCTCCTGGCGTATGCTCCTCACCTAAGGATGACAAAGCTATTGGACTTTGGGACATGGCCGTATAATACAGAATACACACAAACTATAAAACATGGTATAGACGCACGTTTTCATACACAGTAATTGATAAAAACAAATTATATTAATTTCTAGATTATATTCAGCCATCTAAGACTCACAAGTTAAAGATCAATAGTAACAACAGGTCATGTTCACAGGGTTATGAAACTCTGTTTTCTTTTCTTCTGAAATGTAATTCATCATCTTTAATACAACGTTCACATGTTAGCTTTTACCCCGCCCATCCAAACCATTGAAATCTTTACAGTGATATCATGCCGGCTGAGATGTACGCACACACACACACACACACACACACATACAAAGTGGTGGATGTCTGGAACAAATTGGACGAAACAATAGTTTGTGCAAAATCCATACAAAAATTTAAGAACAAACAAGATGCTGAGAGATACAAAGACGGGTCTACAAGCATACTTCCCCTTCCCGTATAATACAACTAGGTATATACACACACATACACACACACACACACACACACACACACACACACACACACACACACACACACACACACACACACACACACACACACACACACACACACACACACACACACACACACAGTTGGTAGAGCGCTGAAATGGGAAGCAGAAGTGCTCCTAGTACCCAGTTCGAATCCTGCCCAGGGCCGAAATTATTTCGGTATCGCTGTGCCTCGGGTCGTACTCTGACTCTCGTGGGCGGGGAGTTGGGGGTGTGTGTGTGTGCAAGGTCATAGCATTACCCATAGATCGGACCTACGAGCTCTGACCTCTCTTCCAGGAGGGAAATAGCTGTCGATCACGGTCCAACACGTGATCCAAAGACCAAGTGAATACACGCACAGACACACACACACACACACACACACACACACACACACACACACACACACACACACACACGCATGCACACACACACACACACACACACACACACACACGCACGGACACACACACACATTGTTCTGAAATTCATGGCGAGGTCATGTAACACTCTTTCCGATACTTTCTTTTTGTATTCTTTGTTTGTTTGTTTGTTTTTTTGGCTTCATTTTCCAACGATTTTTTAATGTTTGATACCTTATTCTAGAAATGCCTGATATGCGTACGTCACTCCACAAGAAACATCTTCAAAAACCAAAACTAGATCCTCATAGAGCTTCTTTAAAAGAAAGTAATATTCAATAAAAACAAAAATAAATAAATAAATAAGTGAATAAATAAACAAAAGGTAATTTATTTTTTAATGTATGACATCTTATTCTATGTCAGCCCACATGAAACATCTTCAAAAAACAAAACTAGATCTTCATAGAACTTATTTAAATGAAAAATAATAAATAAAACAAAAATAAATAAGTACATGAATAAACAAAAATATAAATAATTTTTTTAATGTATGACATCTTACTCCAGAAATGCCTGATACGCGTATGTCAGCCCACATGAAACATCTTCAAAAAACAAAACTAGATCCTCATAGAACTTCTTTAACTGAAAGAATAATAAAACAAAAATTAATAAATAAATAAGTAGATCAATAAAAACATGAATTATTTTTTAATGTATGATATCTCATTCTTCAAAAACCAAAACTAGATCCTCATAGAACTTCTTTAAATGAAAAATAATAGATAAAAACAAAAAGAAACAAGTAAATAAATAGATAAATAAACAAAAAATAAGTTAATAAATAGTGATACTTTTTTAGATAAAAAATTATAAGCAAAACGAAAAAAAAAATTAAATAAATAAACAAAAAATAAATGAATAAATAAATAGATAAATGAAAATTGGCGACGGCAAAATAGTGATACTTCTTTAAATGAACAAATAAATAAATAAAACAAAAAGAAAATAAACAAAAAGATAAACGGATAAATAAATAAATGAATGAAAAATAGCAACGGCAGAACAAATAGTGATACTTTGTATATACAAGAAGGAGAATGACGTGCTTACATATCCACCAACGTCACCCCGTGGGATGCTATGAAACAACACAGGAAGCGTTATGCTCTAGACCTTTTCTACTCACGCATGTGTACATGCGTGTGTACACGTGTGTGTACATACGTGTGTACATGCGTGTGTACATGCGTGTGTACACGTGTGTACACGTGTGTGTACATACGTGTGTACATGCGTGTGTACATGTGTGTGTA
>NW_027467516.1:92500-130000 GCF_046742065.1 Oratosquilla oratoria
CCCTCTTTCTCTCTACCCCCCTCTCTCTCTCTACCCCTCTTTCTCTCTCTACCCCTCTTTCTCTCTCTATCCCTCTCTTTCTTATCCCTCTTTCTCTCTTTGTTAATTTTTGTCTTCCTCTCCGCCCCTTCCTCTTTCTCTCTCTCTCTCTCTCTCTCTCTCTCTCTCTCTCTCTCTCTCTCTCTCTCTCTCTCTCTCTCTCTCTCTCTCTCTCTCTCTCTCTCTCTCTCTCTCTCTCTCTCTCTCTCTCTCTCTCTCTCTCTCTCTCTCTCTTCCTCCCACCTCTCTCTTTTTCTCTCTCACGTGTACTCTTCCATCTCCTCTTCGTTCTATCCAAAACAGATTCATCCATCTCTACCTATCAACATCCACTTTCCCCACTCTTTATCCTCGTTAGAGCTCTTGGGATATTTTTGGCACTCTTGAAGACATTTTCTGACGCCAAGATATTCTATCTAGTTTTAAGAAACATTTCTATTAATCGCCTTCAACCTAGTACATAGTCTTTTTATTATTACCATTATTATTTTTATTTGCAATTTATTTTATTTTTATTATTTCTATTTATTTATATATTTATATATTTATTCATTTATCTATTTATTTATCTATTTATATATCTATTATTTATTTATTTATTTATCTCTTTATTTAGTTATTTTGGCTCTTCAACTTTTGAGTACCTTTATTTGACTTGTACGATTTTTGTATGTGGTCAGGTGATTTAATTCACAGACTTGAGGTCGATTCCGAAAACCACCGGATTTCCAAGTGAACATTTGATGAATTATTACACGCCTCCATTTTTTTTTTTTTTTTTTTTTTTAGTATCTTCTATTCCTCCTCTTCCTTATATACCCCAAATTCCTCATTCACCTTCTCACCTTGTATTTCTTTTTCTTCCAAATTTCTTTTTCTCTTCCTCTTCTTCCTCTTCTTCCTCTTCGTCCACTTTTTCCTCTTCTTCCTCTTCTTCCTTCTTCGCCATTTTGTGTTCATTTTTTCCCGACTTCACTACTTCTTTCTCCTCCCTCCTCCTCCTCCTCCTCCTCCTCCTCCTCCTCTTTCTCCTCCTCATCTTCCTCCTCTTCCTCTTCCTCCTCCTGCTCTTCCTCCTCCTCCTCTTCCTCCTCCTCCTCTTCCTCCTCCTCCTCTTCTTCCTCCTCCTTTTCCTCCTCCTCCTCCATCTATTACGTTTGTCTATTCTTCCATCCTTTATCCTCCTTTTCCTTTTCTTTATTTCCAATCCTCCTCCTGCTCCTTCACATTCGCTTCCTTCTCTGCCTGGCCACTTCCTTCAAGTCCTTCTCCTATTTTTCCTTGTCCTCCCCCTCCTCCTTACCTCCTTCCTCTTCCTCCTCCTCCTCCTACTCTTACTCCTCTTACTCCTCCTCCTCCTCTTCTTCTTCCTCCTCCTCTTCCTCTTCCTCCTCCTGCTCCTCTTCCTCTTCCTCTTCCTCCTCCTACTCCTCTTCCTCTTCCTCCTCCTACTGCTCTTCCTCCTCCTCCTTCGCCTCCTCCTCCTGTTCCTCCTCCTGTTCCTCCTCCTGTTCCTCTTCCTACTCCTCTTCCTCCTCCTCCTCCTCCTCCTCCTGTTGCTCCTCCTGTTGCTCCTCCTCCTCTTCCTCTTCCTCCTATTCTTCCTCCTCCTACTCTTCCTCCTCCTCCTCTTTCCTTCTCCTCCTCCTCCTCCTCTTACTCTTCTTGCTCTTCCTACTCCTCCTCCTCCTCCTCCTCTTCCTCCTCCTCCTCCTCTGCTTGTTCACTTACTTGAGCACGTTTGCCCTACATACTTTAGAAGACACGGAGTGGGTAACGTGTGGTCATGCTCCCCTCCCCTCCCCAAAAAAAAAAAAAAAAAAAAAAAAAAAAAAAATCTTAAAGTGGAACACCTTAGAAGAACCCTCTGACAAAATAGCACCCAATCCCCCAAGTGGAAAAAAAAATCAGCCTTTAAAGGGTAACATTCTGACAGCTGACAGCAAAACTGATAATCTAAAGATCACATATCCAAAGAGGGAAAAAAGGGGGAAATGTCAGTACAAGAGAGGATCAACTGTCATTTTTTTTTTTTTTTTTGAGTAAGCCTTTAAGTAATTTCTATGATTATTATAACTTTGGGCGTAAGTTGAAATTCTTACGCTTTTTCTCCTCATCCGATGTGTTTTTTTAATGTTTTTTTTATTTGAAATTAATTCTCCTTTCTAAGTGACACAGTATAAGCATCACATAATGAGCTGTTTACTAAAACCTTTGTAAACAGTACTGTTTTTCATTACGTGGTGTTCATACTATTTCATGTGTTTACATTGTGTTTTCATTCTGCATTTGTTTTGAAACAAATAAATATTGAATGACAAAAAAAATTCTTACGGTTTAATTACCGTTTTATATACAAACTTATGGCCCCTAAAGCTAAATCTTAAGGCAAGACACCACAGTAAGTTGACAGGTATGCAACTAGGAATTCTAAATTGACAGACGAGCTGACATGAAAAAAAATGCTGAAAACCCAAAAACACACAAAAACAGAATAATAGAGAGAAATCATTTTTTTTCAAAATTCATATGACAATAGATCTGGTAATTAAGGAATGAGGAAGAAAATTAATAAATAGATAAATAGATAAATATAAAAGCCTATGAATAGATATTAAAGAAACCTATAAATATAAATTTTAGATAGGCAAATATTAAATATTCAAGAATAAAAAAAAGATGGATAGAAGAAAATTTAATATACATAAACTAAAAAAAAATAGATAAACAAGTATACATACAGATATCAGATAACATCAGGTAACCCTCACCGTCATCGAAGTAGTAGTTCGCAGACTTCCCGTTGGGATCTGGGGCGCCACGCGACGCTCAAGGGGGGATCTCCAGTCCTAATTAACGCCTCAGAAGGGACACGTGTCCGTTGCCCACCAGCCAGGATTCGACCTTGTGTCATGTACCTACGAGCAAGTTAATTAAAAACTAGTAACAATGAGCTTGTGTGTGTGTGTGTGTGTGTGTGTGTGTGTGTGTGTGTGTGTGTGTGTGTGTGTGTGTGTGTGTGTGTGTGTGTGTGTGTGTGTGTGTGTGTGTGTGTGTGTGTGTGTGTGTGTGTGTGTGTGTGTGTGTGTGTGTGTGTGTGCGCGTGTGTCTGTCTTAATGTGTCTGTAAGCATCTGTCTGTAAGCATCTGTCTGTAAGTGTCTATGTGTGTCTGTCTGTATGTGTATGTGTCTACCTGTATGTGTCTACCTGTACGTGTCTACCTGTATGTCTGTCTTTATGTCTATGTGTGTTTGTATGTGTCTGTTTCTATGTACATGTCCGCATGTGTCTGTATGTGGATGCATGTCAGTGAGGTCACACATAATCTGCCAGTAATTTCACTCACTGTCTCTCTCTCTCTCTCTCTCTCTCTCTCTCTCTCTCTCTCTCTCTCTCTCTCTCTCTCTCTCTCTCTCTCTCTCTCTCTCTCTCTCTCTCTCTCTCTCTCTCTCTCTCTCTCTCTCTCTCTCTCTCTCTCTCTCTCTCTCTCTCTCTCTCTCTCTCTCTCTCTCTCTCTCTCTCTCTCTCTCTCTCTCTCTCTCTCTCTCTCTCTCTCTCTCTCTCTCTCTCTCAGTTCTAAAACTATGACTCAGCAAAACCCAGAGAAGAGAGGCTAACCCCATACCCCCGCCCCCCAACTCCCCATGACGTCACGTGGACGAGGCCGTGTGACGTGAGGTCATATTCTACGTGACCTGATGTCCGAGCTGTTGTCATGGTTACGTCCTTATGAAACTGAAGGTGAACAGATATCATATTTAACCTTCAACTCTCTTCCTCTTCCTAAGTTTTCTTTCTTGTCCTCAAGTGTATGCATGTGTGTGAATGTACGTGTGTATGTACGTGTGTATGTGCGTATCTATAGACATGTTTATGGATGTATGTACATATGTATGTATGTATGTATGTATGTATGTATGTATGTATGTATGTATGTATGTATGTATGTATGTATGTATGTATGTATGTATGTATGTATGTATGTATGTATGTATGTATGTATGTATGTATGTATGTATGTATGTATGTATGTATGTATGTACGTATGTATGTATGTATGTATGTATGTATGTACGTATGTATGTACGTATGTATATGTGTATGTACGTAAGTATATATGTATGTACGTATGTATATATGTATGTACGTATGTACGAGTATATATGTATGTACGTATGTATATATGTATGTACGTATGTATATATGTATCTATGTATGTATATGTATGTATGTATGTATATATGTATGTATGTATGTATGTATGTATGTATGTATGTATGTATGTATGTATGTATGTATGTATGTATGTATGTATGTATGTATGTATGTATGTATGCATGTATGCATGCTTGCATGCTTGCATGTATGCATGTTGTCGTCTTTGAGCTTCCGCCCAGAAGGCCAAGGGACCGTGTGACCTTTCAGGGATGTCAGCTCAGGTCAGATGCACAAAGACTTGTGACTTTGGGTGAGCAAAGGTCACGAAGGATGTCTCGAAGGATTTAGTACAAAGCCGTTTGTTGAAAATATCCAGCGCTTCTATCCTTTGGTAGACAATATCGCATTGGATAAGTCGAGTCTATTGAGGTGAATCACAGTTTAAATTAATTTGTATTTTTTTTTTTTGAGTGGAGACGAGTTACCTGTTGTCAAAGAACGCTAAGTGACCCTGGTCCATATGGGTACTAGTAAAATCAATCAAATATTGGATACATAAGATATGGTAAATGTGAGGACTGAATGATTGAAGGTGTAAAGAAACCGTAGACTGCAACATAATATATATATATATATATATATATATATATATATATATATATATATATATATATATTTTTTTTTTTTTTTTTTTTTTTTTTTTTTTTTTTTAAGAATTCTAGAAAAGATTAAGAGAAAACGGACAGTATGGATTCAGAAAAAAAAAATAAAGTTCCATGCGGGGGGAGGTGGGAAGGGAAAGCGGGGAGGGAGAAGGGAGGGAGAGGGGAGGGAGGGGGGAGAGGGGAGAGGGGAAGGGGAGAGGGAGAGGGGAGAGGGAAAGGGGAGAGAGAGAGGGGAGAGGGAGAAGAGAGGGAGAGGGAGAGGGAGAGGGGAGGGAGAGGAGGAGGGGAGGGAGAGGGGAGAGGGGAGAGGGGAGAGGGGAGAGGGGAGAGGGGAGAGGGGAGAGTGAAGGGGAGAGTGAAGGGGAGAGTGGAGGGGAGAGTGGAGGGGAAGGCGGAGGGAGAGGGGAGTGTGGAGGGGAAGGTGGAGGGAGAGGGAAGGGCGGAGGGAGAGGGGAGGGCGGAGGGAGAGGGGGAAGGGGGGTGTCTGAATATTATATTTAAAAAAAATCTGAATTCGTAAAAATGGTAAACTCTGGCCGCCATAATATGAACCCTCAGACCAGATGGCCGGACAAGGGAGGTCAATTAGGGTCTTGCTCTCCCTCGTTCTCGTTCTCGTTCTCGTTCTCTCTCGTTCTCGTTCTCGTTCTCTCTCGGTCTCGTTCTCGTTCTCTCTCGGTCTCGTTCTCGTTCTCTCTCGGTCTCGTTCTCGTTCTCTCTCGGTCTCGTTCTCGTTCTCGTTCTCTCTCGGTCTCGTTCTCGTTCTCGTTCTCTCTCGTTCTCGTTCTCTCTCGTTCTCGTTCTCTCTCGTTCTCGTTCTCTCTCGTTCTCGTTCTCTCTCTCGTTCTCGTTCTCTCTCGTTCTCGTTCTCTCTCGTTCTCGTTCTCTCTCTCTCGTTCTCGTTCTCTCTCGTTCTCGTTCTCTCTCTCGTTCTCGTTCTCTCTCGTTCTCGTTCTCGTACTATCTCGTTCTCGTACTCTCTCTCGTTCTCGTCCTCTCTCTCGTTCTCGTTCTCTCTCGTTCTCGTTCTCTCTTTCGTTCTCGTTCTCTCTCTCGTTCTCGTTCTCTCTCTCGTTCTCGTTCTCTCTCTCGTTCTCGTTCTCTCTCCCGTTCCCCTTCTCTCTCTCGTTCCCCTTCTCTCTCTCGTTCTCCTCCTCTCTCTCGTTCTCGTTCTCTCTCGTTCTCGTTCTCTCTCGTTCTCGTACTATCTCGTTCTCGTTCTCTCTCGTTCTCGTACTATCTCGTTCTCGTTCTCTCTCGTTCTCGTACTATCTCGTTCTCGTGCTCTCTCTCGCTCTCGTTCTCTCTCGTTCTCGTTATCTTTCGTTCTCGTTCCCTCTCGTTCTCGTCCTCTCTCGTTCTTGTTCTCTCTCGTTCCCGTACTATCTCGTTCTCGTACTCTCTCTCGTTCTCGTTCTCGTACTATCTCGTTCTCGTACTCTCTCTCGTTCTCGTTCTCTCTCGTTCTCGTTATCTTTCGTTCTCGTTCTTTCTTGTTCTCGTTCTCTCTCGTTCTCGTACTATCTCGTTCTCGTTCTATCTCGTTCTCGTACTCTCTCTCGTTCTCGTTCTCTATCGTTCTCGTTCTCTCTCTCTCGTTCTCGTTCTCTCTCGTTCTTGTTCTCTCTCGTTCTCGTTCTCGTTCTCTCTCTCTCGTTCTCGTTCTCTCTCTCGTTCTCGTTCTCTCTCTCGTTCTCGTTCTCTCTCTCGCTCTCGTTCTCTCTCTCGTTCTCGTTCTCTCTCTCTCGTTCTCGTTCTCTCTCGTTCTCGTTCTCTCTCTCTCGTTATCGTTCTCTCTCGTTCTCTCTCGTTCTCGTTCTCTCTCTCTCGTTCTCGTTCTCTCTCTCTCGTTCTCGTTCTCTCTCTCTCGTTCTCGTTCTCTCTCTCTCTCTCTCGTTCTCTCTCTCTCGTTCTCGTTCTCTCTCGTTCTCGTTCTCTTTCTTCTCTCATTCTCGTTCCCTCCCCCTCGTTCTCGTTCTCTCTCGGTCTCGTTCTCGTTCTCTCTCTCTCGTCTCTCTCTCGTTCTCGTTCTCTCTCTCTCGGTCTCGTTCTCGTTCTCTCTCTCTCGGTCTCGTTCTCGTTCTCTCTCTCTCGGTCTCGTTCTCGTTCTCTCTCTCTCGGTCTCGTTCTCTCTCTCTCTCTCTCTCTCTCTCTCTCTCTCTCTCTCTCTCTCTCTCTCTCTCTCTCTCCTCGTTCTCTCTCTCTGTCTCTCTCTCTCTCTCCTTCTCCCTCTCTCTCTCGTTCTCTCTCTCTCTCTCGTTCTCCCTCTCTCTCTCGTTCTCCCTCTCTCTCGTTCTCTCTCTCTCTCGTTCTCTCTCTCTCTCGTCCTCTCTCTCTCTCTCTCTCTCTCTCTCTCTCTCTCTCTCTCTCTCTCTCTCTCTCTCTCTCTCTCTCTCTCTCTCTCTCTCTCTCTCTCTCTCTCTCTCTCTCTCGTCTCTCTCTCTCTCTCTCTCTCTCTCTCTCTCTCTCTCTCTCTCTCTCTCTCTCTCTCTCTCTCTCTCTCTCTCTCTCTCTCTCTCTCTCTCTCTCTCTCTCTCTCTCTCTCTCTCTCTCTCTCTCTCTCTCTCTCTCTCTCTCTCTCTCTCTCTTCCTCTCTCGTTCTCTCTCTTTCTCGTTCTCTCTCTTTATCGTTCTCTCTCTTTATCGTTCTCTCTCTTTCTCGGTCTTTCTCGTTCTCTTTCTCTCTCGTTCTCTTTTTCTCTCGTTCTCTTTCTCTCTCTTTCTCTTTCTCTCTCGTTCTCTTTCTCTCTCGTTCTCTTTCCCTCTCGTTCTCTTTCTCTCTCGTTCTCTCTCTTCATTCTCTTTTTCATTCTCTTTCGTTTTCTCTTTTTCACTCTCTCTCTCTCTCTCTCTCTCTCTCTCTCTCTCTCTCTCTCTCTCTCTCTCTCTCTCTCTCTCTCTCTTCCTCTCTCTCTCTCATACTGTCCCTCTCTTGTCCTCCAAACTAGGGTACTCACAACGCCGAGTGATTTCATTCTGTTTCACATTTTTCAACTATCTTCCCTTCCGCTGCTTCCTTCCGGTCTCTCTCTCTCTCTCTCTCTCTCTCTCTCTCTCTCTCTCTCTCTCTCTCTCTCTCTCTCTCTCTCTCTCTCTCTCTCTCTCCCACTCTCTCTCTCACTCTCTCTCTCTTCTCTGTCCTCTCCTCTCTCTCCCTCTCTCTCCCTATCTCCTTTCTCACCCTCTCTCCTCTCTCTCCCTCTATCTCTCTCCTCTCTCCCTCTATCTCTCTCCTCCCTCTCCTCTCTCTCCCTCTCTCCCTCTCTCCCTCTCTCTCTCTCTCTCTCTTCCGAGTCCACCCCTGTAGCCAACACTTTTTCCAAGTGTTCCCTGAGTCTCATCTAAGTGTACCCAAATTTCGCGCCTACAGATAGCTTTTACCTGCTGTAGTCACCCCTTAACACGAGCGATATATTTATTCAATTCCTGTATATATGTAAACCTTCATTACACTTCTTTGTCACACTGACCAACTTTGTGTATTTTGTCCTGGCTAAGGACTGCAAGCAATTTGTATGTAGATCACGGTCCTCCGAATGAAGGGCGCCTCTATAGATCAGGAACCCTTTAGGCCTCCCTCAAATTAAATAAAAAAAAAAGATAATAATAAAAAACAAAAAATAAGAAATAAAACATACAAATGAACCTTAACGAAGTATAATATTGTATAAAGTTTGCTAGAACAAATGATACGAAATCTGTTTCTTCCCTCGCCTTCTTCCCTCGCCCCTTTTCCTCGCCCCTTTCCCTCGCCCACTTCCTTCGCCCCTTTCCCTCGCTCCCTTCCCTCGCCCCCTTCCCTCGCCCCCTTCCCTCGCCCCCTTCCCTCGCCCCTTCCCTCGCCCCATTCCCTCGCCCCATTCCCTCGCCCCTTTCCCTCCCCCCATTCCCTCGCCCACTTCCTTCGCCCCCTTCCCTCGCTCCCTTCCCTCGCCCCCTTCCCTCGCCCCCTTCCCTCGCCCCCTTCCCTCGCCCCTTCCCTCGCCCCATTCCCTCGCCCCATTCCCTCGCCCCTTTCCCTCGCCATTTCCCTCGCCCCTTCCCTCGCCCCTTCCCTCGCCCCCTTCCTTCGCCCCTTCTCTCGCCCCCTTCCTTCGTCCCTTCCTTCGCCCCTTCCCTCGCCCCTTTTCCTCGCCCCTTCCCTCGCCCCCTTCCTTCGCCCCTTCTCTCGCCCCCTTCCTTCGCCCCTTCTCTCCCCCCTTCCCTCGCTCCCATCCCTCGTCCTTCCCTCGCCCCTTCCCTCGCCCCTTCCCTCGCCCCATCGACTTCGAAGAGTAAGGTGGGTTCACAGTGTACCACCACACATTCCAGAGGACCCTCCTCCTCCTCCTCCTCCTCCTCCTCCTCCTCCTCCTCTTCACCACATACTAAAGTGACACCATCATAGCTAATCATCATCATCTCCTATTACTGCTACTACTACTCATTTTCTTCCTCCTCCTCCTCCTCCTCCTCCTCCTCCTCCTAGATCTCGTCGTCGTTCTCGTCATCGTTCTCGTCCTCGTCCTATTCATTTGAATCCTCCTCCTCCTCCTCCTCCTCCTCCTCCTTCTCCTAATCTTCCTACTCCTCCTACTCCTCCTCCTCCTACTCCTTCTCCCCGTATTCCTACTAGTCCTCTCCTACTAGTCCTCCTACTAATCATCCTCCTATTAGTCCTCCTACTAGTCGTCCTCCTACTAGTCGTCCTCCTACTAGTCCTCTTACTAGTCCTCCTACCAGTCGTCCTCCTACTCATCCTACTCCTACTCTTCCTCCTGCTCCTCCTCCTCCTCCTCCTCCTCCTCCTCCTCCTCCTCCTACTCCTCCTCCCCGTATTCCTACTAGTCCTCTCCTACTAGTCCTCCTACTAGTCATCCTCCTATTAGTCCTCCTACTAGCCGTCCTCCTACTAGTCCTCTTACTAGTCCTCTTACTAGTCATCCTCCTACTCATCCTACTCCTACTCTTCCTCCTGCTCCTCCTCTTCCTCCTCCTCCTCCTATTCCTCCTCCTCCTCCTCCTCCTATTCCTCCTCTTCCTCCTCTGACTGTTACCCATCTTCCTCTTCGTGTTCTTCTCACTCTTTCTTCTCGTTTCTACTCCCGTAAGGGTTACTGATTGCATATTACATGTAGTCGGTATTTTACGAACTTTAATGACATCTCTACGGCCCAGAGCCACTCATCATTACATTGTGACTGGAGATCAATCTTCACGAAGAAAAAAGAAAGAAAAAATGGTGGTCACTTGTACATATCAATCTTCACTAAGAAAAAATAAAAAGAAAAAGAAAAAAAGAAGAAATAAAAAGGAAAAAATAAATAAGAAAAAAGAAAAAGGAAAAAGGAAAAAGGAAAAAGAAAAAAAAAGGAAAAGGAAAAAGGAAAAAGGAAAAAAAGAAAAAGAAAAAGAAAAAAGAAAAAAGAAAAAAGAAAAAAGAAAAAAGAAAAAAGAAAAAGAAATTGTCACTTGTATACCTTCTACTTTCCCTTCCGTTCTCTTACCGTCTCCTTAAAGACTGTCCGTTTCTGCAAAGACGCCACATTTTCGATGTGGTGACTTCAAAAAGGACAGAGATGCTCTTTACTGTTGACAGAATACTAAACACCCTCATTTCCTCCTCCTCCTCTTCCTCCTCCTCCTCCTCCTCCCCCATCATTTCCCATTTCTCATCCTCCTCTTCATCCTTCTCTATCCCATCTTCGTTCCCCTATACCCTCCTCCTCCTCTTCCTCCTCCACCTTCTCCTCTTCCCCTTCCCCTCTTCCTCCTACTCCCCTCCTCCATCCCTCCTCCCCCTCTTCTTCCTCTCCCCCTCATTTCCTCGCCCCTCCTCTTCCTCAACCTCTTCCTCCTCCTCTACCACATCCTTGTTCCTCCTCCTCCTCCTCCTCCTCCTCCTCCTCTTCCTCCTCCTCCTCCTCCTCCTCTTCCTCCTCCCCCACCGGTCCCCTCCACCACCTGCAACATTCCTGCAACAGACGAAGTCCGAGTTGGCATTCCGGACAGACCGCGCAATATGAGAGAACCTTCAGGCTAAGACACAGACTACCCACCCACCCCTTTCCCCTCTTTCTCCCCTCACCTATTTCCCCTTCCCTCTTTTCTCCCCTCACCTTCCCCCTTCACCCCCCTCACATCTTTTTCCCCTCACTTCTTTCCCCCTTTCCCCTCTTTCTCACCTCACCTATTTCCCCCCTTTTCCTTTCTTTCTCCCCTCATCTCTTTCCCCTTTCTCCCCTCACCACTTTCCCCCTGCCTCTTCTCCCCTTACCTCTTTCCCCTTTCCCCCTTCTCCCCTTACCTCTTTCCCCCTTTTCCCCTCTTTTCTCCCCTCACCTTCCCCCTTTCTCCCCTCACCTCTTCCTCTCCTCACCTTTCCCCTTCCCCTTTCTCCCCTCATTTCTTTCCCCCTTTCCCCTCTTTCTCCCCTCATCTCTTTCCCCTTTCTCCCCTCACCCCTTCCCCCTTTCTCCCCTCACCACTTTCCCCCTGCCCCTTCTCCCCTTACCTCTTTCCCCTTTCCCCCTTCTCCCCTTACCTCTTTCCCCCTTTCTCCCCTCTCTTTCCCCTCACCTCTTTCTCCCTCCCCTTTTACCTCTGTCTTTACTTTCCCCTTCGCCCCTATTACCACCACCCCCCTCTCCTTGTCCCCCTTTCCTGTCTCCTTCCCCCCATCCCCATCTTCCCCCCGTCCCATTTTCTCCTATTACTCCGACCCCCTGCCCCTCCCCCCGTCCTCTCCCCCTTTCCCCTTGTCCCTCCTCCCCCTTTCTCCCGTCCCTCTCCCCCTGTCCCTCCTCCCCCCTTTCCCCCGTCCCTCTCCCCCCTTTCCCCCCGCCCCCTTTCCTTCCAGTACCCCCGTCCCCTCCCCCCCAGGTCCCTTCCTCCCCCTGTCCCCCGTCACCCTCCCCCTTTCCCCCTCCCCCCAACCACCCCCTCAGCTGCAGTTGGGAATCAATAACTCATGTTTTGTGGTGAATTTGCTATCAAAGTGGACAAGATCCCATCGGGTTTACAAATATCATAATTTCAACCGTCTCCCCCTCTCCCCCTCTTCTCCCTCTCCCCTCTTCTCCTTTCCCCCGTCTCCCCCTCTCCCCCTCTCCCCTCTACACCTCTCCCCTTTTCTCCCTTTCCCCCTCTCTCTCCCTCTTCTCCCTCTCCCCTCTATCCCTTTCCCCCATCTCCCCCTTTCCCCTCTCCCCTTTCCTCCCTTTTCCCCTCTCTCCCCTTCCCCTATCTCCCCTTTACCCACTCTTCTCCCTCTCCCCTATCTCCCCTTTTCCCCCTCTCTCCCTCTTTTCCTCTCTCCCTCTTCTCCCTCTCCCCTCTACACCTTTCTTTCCCCCCTCTCCTATCTCCCCTTTCCCCCTCCCCTACCTCCCCTTTTCCCCCTCTCCCCCATTCCCCCCTCTCTCCACTTCCCCTATCTCCATCTTCCCCCCTCTCTCCACCTCCCCTATTTCCTCTTCCCCCCTCTCCCCCCTGTCTCCCCCTCCCCTATCTCCATCTTCCCCCCTCTCTCCACCTCCCCTATCTCCTTTTTCCCCCCTCTCCCCCTCTCCCCTATACCCCTCTCCATTTTCCCCCTTCCCCCCTCTCTCCCCCTCCCCTATCTCCCCTTTCCCCCTCCCCTATCTCCCCTTTTCCCCCTCCCCTACCTCCCCTTTCCCCCTCCCCTACCTCCCCTTTCCCCCTCTCCCACCTTCCCCCCTCTCTCCACCTCCCCTATCTCCATCTTCCCCCCTCTCTCCACCTCCCTTATTTCCTCTTTCCCCACCTCTCCCCCCTCTCTCCACCTCCCCTATCTCCATCTTCCTCCCTCTCTCCACCTCCCCTATCTCCTCTTTCCCCCCCTCTCCCCCTGTACACCTCTTCCCAATTTCCCCCTATTCCAAGTCTCCTTTTCTCTTACCTTTTCTCTTGCTGCCACCAAAGGTTTGAATTTAAGTTTGACCGTGTGAATGGGGGTATTTGGTCATCAAACACGATTGACAAACATGTTTGACAACTAAATACCCAATTCTTACGGTTAAACAATTTCAAACACTTGTTTGACAAACCGGGTTTGACAAACCGTTTGATCGTGTAAATAACCCTTAAGGCTCCTCGAAGACAAGATCGAAAGGTTCGGGGGAGAGGTGGGAAGGGGGGAGAGGTGGGAGAGTAGGAAGAGGGGAGAGTGAGAAGAGAGTGAGAAGTGGGAGAGAATGAAAAGAGTGGTAGAGTGGGGGAGAGGTGGGAGAATGGGAAGAGCTGGAAGAGGGGAGAGGGGGAAGAGGGGAGAGGGGGAAGAGGGGAGAGGGGGAATAGTGGCAGAGGGGGGAAGAGTGGCAGAGGGGGAAGAGTGGCAGATGGGGAAGAGGGGAGAGGGGGAAGAGGGGAGAGGGGGAAGAGGGGAGAGGGGGAAGAGGAGAGAGGGGGAAGAGGAATAGGGAGAGAGGGAAGAGTTGGGAGAGGGGAAGAGGGGAGAGGAGAAGGGGGAAAGGGGGAGAGGGGAGAGGAGGGATAGAGGGGAGAGGGGGAAAAGAGGAAAAGAGAAAGAGTGGCACAGGTGAGAAAGGGGAAGGGGACGGGAGGTGGATAGGGGACGGGGGGAGGGAAGGGATAGGAGGGAGGGGAGGGGGAATGGGAGGGGGAGGGGGGACAGGAGGAGGGGAGGGGAACAGGGGGAGGGGAGGGGGACGGGAAGAGGAGAGGGGACAGGGGTAGAGGGGAGAGGGGAACAGGGGGGAGGGGAGGGGGACGGGAAGGGGAGAGGGGACGGGGGAGAGAGGAGAGGGGACAGGGGGAGAGGGGAGAGGGGACAGGGGGATAGGGGAGAGGGGACAGGGGGAGAGGAGACAGGGGGAGAGGAGACAGGGTGAGAGGGGAAAGGGGAGAGGGGGCCAGGGGGAGAGAGGGAGAGGGGAGAGGGGGAGAGGGGAGAGGGGCTGATGTCAAGGGTGCATATAGATTGGTCATCTTTCTATACTCGTGTCGATGCGTCGGTCTTTAAGTGCAGAAGCTATTATTCGCATTTTGTGCAAAGTTATTATAATTGTGTGCGTATGCGTATGTGTGTATGTATGTGTGTACGTATGTACGTATGTATGTATGGATGTATGTACGTATGTATGCATGTATGCATGTATGTATGCATGTATGAATGCATGTATGTATGTATGGATGTATGTACATATGTATGCATGTATGCATGTATGTATGCATGTATGTATGTATGTATGTATGCATGTATGTAAATATGTACTGTATGTATGTATGCATGTATGAATGTATGCATATACGTATGTATGTATGCATGTATGCATGTATGAATGTATGCATATACGTATGTATGTATGTATGTATGTATGTATGTATGTATGTATGTATGTATGTATGTATGTATGTATGTATGTACCTATGCATGTATGTATCTATGCATGCATGTATGTATGTATGTATGTATGTATGTATGTATGTATGTATGTATGTATGTATGTATGTATGTATGTATGTATGTATGTATGTATGTATGTATGTATGTATGTATGTATGTATGTATGTATGTATGTATGTATGTATGTATGTATGTATATATGCATGCATGCATGTATACATGTGTATACGGTATATATGCATGCATATATGTAAGAATGCATGTAGCCTATTTCTAAACACAAGCACATACGTATATAGTTACCCCTCCTATGTATTATATTCTTCTCGTATATTTTATATGTGAATCACACTACACCCCTGGTTACAATCTTCATCTTTTTATTTTTCATTAACTAAAACATATTCATCGAACAAGTAACTGCATTTTATTTGTCACATCTTTGAGGCACTAAGAACTAATTTTCTCAAATTTATTTGTACCATTATTTTGTTCTTACATCTAACATATCGTCCTTGAATCCATTACATACATACATACATACATACATACATTACATACATACATACATACATACATATATACATACATACATACATACATACATTCATATATACATACATATATTACATACATTACATACATTACATACATGCACACATACATGCATACATACATGTATACATATATACATTACATACATTACATACATTACATACATTACATACATACATACATTACATACATTACATACATTACATACATTACATACATTACATACATTACATACATTACATACATTACATACATTACATACATTACATACATTACATGCACTACATACATTACATACATGCATACATGCACACATACATGCATACATACATGCATATATACTTACATACACGCACACATACATATATCATACATACATACATACATACATACATACATGCATACATACTTACATACTTGTATGCACACATACATACATGCACACATACCTACCTACATACATGCACAAATACATACATGCATACATATATACATGCACACATATATGCACACATACATACTTCCATACATGCATACATATATACATGCACACATACATGCACATATGCATACATACATACATACACACATACATACATATACATGCATACATACCTACTTACATGCACACATACATACATCATACATACATGCACACATACATACATTACATACATACATGCTCCCTTTTAGTATCTAGCATTTTCCAATTTCCATGTTAATCTTTTGTTTGGTACCATGTTGAAAGCCTTTTCTAGATTCAGTTGGACACAATTTGTCTAGCCTTTTCTGTAATGTTCGCCTGCTCTCGAATTAAAATTTAACAAGTTCATTATAAAAGATTTTTCATCTCTAAACTAAATTTTCATAATCTATCAGGACTTGTTTCTTCTCAGAGAATCTCATCCACACACACACACATATTATGTATATATATATATATATATATATATATATATATATATATATATATATGTGTGTGTGTGTGTGTGTGTGTATATTATATGTATATTATATATATATATACATATATATATATATATATATATATGTATATATAATTTCTTCTTTTTCTTCTTCTTCTTTCTTTCTTTCTTCAATTATTTCATACTTTACATTTCTCCTTCTGGTCAAAATATTAGTCTATTCATACCTCTCAAGGTAGGTCGCTAAGATCGATGTTCTAACTATAGCTTCCCAGATAACCCCCCCCCGCCCCCGAAAAAAATGACGAGAACTACACAGGCACATCTGCGCTCAGGATACCAACACTAACAATTCCTACACAAGAACACAGCATATCTTCCCTGAGAAACTTATGTTCCCGCCCGGAGACTGTTGCCGGTTATCTGGAGGCCGCGGGTCTTCTGCAAGATAGACCAAGGGCAATGGATTGATTAACTCCCGTCTATAATTCAGAGGTTCTTTCCTACTTCCTCTCTTGTTGATTGACACTACATATACCATCTTCCAGTCTTGCAGTATCCTCCTCCCCCCCTCACTGTTATGAAGCATACCATCAGTTGGTGAATCTTGTCCAACAATTGCTCTCTGCATTCTTTTACCATCCAATTTCGGATTCCATCTGGTCCCATGGAATTTCTCACAAGGTCTTGGGAAATTTATTTACCTCGCATTTCAATACTTGAGTTGTTCGATTCATACCTGATTACATCTTCTCGTCCTAAGTAATTCGTTGTGATATTGGATTATATGATGCAATTTTTAAGTTGATACAATGCGCGCGTGCGTGTGTGTGTGTGTGTGTGTGTGTGTGTGTGTGTGTGTGTGTGTGTGTGTGTGTGTGTGTGTGTGTGTGTGTGTGTGTGTGTGTGTGTGTGTGTGTGTGTGTGTGTGTGTGTGTGTGTGTGTGTGTGTGTGTGTGTGTGTGTGTGTGTGTGTGTGTGTGTGTGTGTGTGTGTGTGTGTGTGTGTGTGTGTGTGTGTGTGTGTGTGTGTGTGTGTGTGTGTGTGTGTGTGTGTGTGTGTGTGTGTGTGTGTGTGTGTGTGTGTGTGTGTGTGTGTGTGTGTGTGTGTGTGTGTGTGTGTGTGTGTGTGTGTGTGTGTGTGGATGCGACAAACCTGAAAGGTCAGAGTATAATTAATAATTAAATAAATAAATAGAATAAATTAATGAATAGATAAATTGTGGGTAGGAGGTAAAGGGACCACGGGGTGAGGTAAGCACAATAAATGAATTAATAAATTAATGAACAAATGAACAAACAATTGAATAAATAGATGAATGATTCTTTTTTTCAGTTCTATGAGAAATCTCTAAGTTTTCGATAAGTCGGGTGTCTGCCGGAAAGGGGGCATTTTTGGGGACATTATCGGTGCCGTATCGTGTCATAAGGTTTTTAGGAAATTCGGGAAGATTTCGAGTGATACTAAGAATACCAAACTATCATGCTAGTAGTTTCTATTCAGTAAAATGTGTTTTTCTCATTCTCTTTTATTTCCAACCCAAATCTATTCATAATAAAAGCTGCAGTCCTGCACCGCCGGAAGCCAAGCACCCCTGCCGTCGCCCGATCGGCGAAGCCGGTGCTTGCAGAAAACGAAAAGATAGATTAAAAAAGAAAAAGAAAAATCTTCTTACTCCGTCTCTCTCTCCTACTCCTACTCTCCCTCCTGCTTCTCCTCCCTCTCTTTCTCCCACTCTCTTCCCCTCCCCCTTCCTCCCACTCTCTTCCCCTCCCCCTTCCTCCTGTATAATGCATCCCGCCCAATCCTCTCCAACTCTGTGACCTTTCTCCGACTTCTACCACCTACAAATCGGTGCTAACCTCTACAAAGGATTACAAAGGAGGAACATGCCGACGGGAGACCTTTTGGTCCATAACTAGGTCGGATGCAAAAATAATAGATAAATGAAAAATAAATAAATAATAATGATAAATAAAAAATAAAAATCATAACAAACAAGTAAAAAGATAAACAGGTAAAGTTAATAAACTCCGTGAGTTTGTGAATATTTGTGAATTTTGTCTGCGAGTCCTGTCTGTTTGTCTGTGTGTCTGCGTGTGCCTGTGACTGTCTACCTGCACGTGCCTGTCTGTTTGTCTGTGTCTGCATGCGCCTGTCTGCCTGTCTATCGCCATGAGCCTGTTTGCCTGTCTACATGTACCTATATGTCTGCGTTTCTCCATCTAATTGTCAGACTAACACACTAGCACTAAAACTAACACACACACACAATTATATATATATATATATATATATATATATATATATATATATATATATATATATATATATATATTTGGATGATGGAGAACATAAACACAGGGGAAGGCTCGGAACCCTAAACACACTAACGTTTCGTTCGCGTAGAACTTCTTCAGAGAGTGTATGTAGAACTGCAATTGAAGTTTATGTACTAAATCTAATTACCTTTTCGGACACTTGGGAAAGGTCGTTTTTTGGCGTGTTTTAGAATTAAAATACTAGTTTGTTTAGCTAAATTGATAAACCCTCCTCGATGATTCGATGAATTATTAGTTGAAATATATGCTAATATGTCTAAAATACTTAATATATATATATATATATATATATACAAACATACACACATAGACAAACACAAACACACATACACACACACATCTAAACATACACACACATCATCGCACACACACACAAAGTGACCATCCCGCTTTACCGTGCCCTAACCTCTTTGCACTAACAATATAAAATCACTCAGAGAAATTGCCACGCCCGAGCAGCAAAACTTTTATCTTCTGCTGCAGGAATACATTAGGAGGTCGTGCAAAGTCTCCAGGCCCTCGACGGGGCGTCTTCCGACGCTGCGCGGCGTAGGGCGCGGCACGGACGATCGCGAAAACAGGTTCCTGTCGAAGCAGTTCTCCACCAATGAATAAAAAAAATAAATAAAAAAATAAAAAAATCTTTTATATTTTTCTCATTTCAAGATTATCAATGATGGACGTATCTTTCTTTTTTATCAAAGTCCCTTTATTGGCAATAAGTGAGAGCAAATGTACTTTTTTTTTACCTGTACTCAATGATCAGTCGCGCTGTGAAGGGTCTGTCAATGTCCATGGCTGCTTACATACAAACAGGACCTCTTTTGTGTATGTCCGCGTGCGTCTGTTCGTGTGTTTGTACATGTGTTTGTGTGTGTGTCTGTGCGTGTGTCCGTACATGTGTCTGTTCGTACGTTCGTGTCCATGCGTCTGTGCGTGCATCCGTGAGTGCGTCCGCGCGTGCGTCTGCGTGTGTGTCCGTGCGTGTGTCCGTGTGTGCGTCCGTGCGTGCGTCGTGTGTGCGTTCGTACATGTATCAGTCCGTGTGCCCGTGCGTGTGTCCGTGTGTGTGTCCGTGCGTGCGTCGTGTGTGCGTCCGTGCGTGCGTCCGTACGTGCATCCGTGCGTGTGCCCGTGCGTGCATCCGTCCACGCGTCCGTGCGTGCATCCGTGCGTGCGTCCGTGCGTGCGTCCGTGCGTGCGTCCGTGCGTGTCTATTTTTCACCCTTTATTTCGTGAAACGAATTCTCAGAAAGATTCATTAGCAAAGCTTAACTCACGAAAACAAAGAAAAAGTTTATTTAGAACAAATAGCTTTATCACTCGGGAGACGAAAATATCTGAAATGGACTAAATACTTTGAAAGGTTACTGGAAGGCACCCTCAGATCCCTCTTCTCCTTCGTCACGTCCTCTTCCTTCCCCTCAACTCTTCTCAACTCTCCTCAACTCTCCTCTCCTCCCCTTTCCCTTTCTCTCCCCTCCCTTCTCCTTTAATCCCTTCTCAACTCCCCCTTCCATTCCCATTCCCTCCCACTTCTCTTCTCCTTGTCCACCTCCTCTTCTTCCTTCCCTCCTCCTCCTCCTCTTCCTCCTCCTCCTCCTCATCCTCATCCTCCTCATCCTGCCCTCCTCATCCTCATCCTCATCCTTCCCTCCTCCCCCTCCTCCTCATCCTTCCCTTTTCATCTTTCCCTTCTCATCCTTATCCTTTCCTCCTCCTCATCCTCATCCTCCTCACTCTTCCCTCTTCCTCTCATCCTCCTTTCTTCCTCCTCATCCTTCTCCACCTCCACTATCCACCTCCACCTCCACCTCCTCATCCTCCTCCTCCACCTCACACAACCGTCATAAGCCCAAGTTCTGTAATATCGCCCCCGACCCCCCTCCTTCTCTGAAGGTGCTTCAGATTGGTAACAAACCCGAACGAGAAGTAGTGACGCTCTGATATATATTAAGCCCTGGTCAAGTGGGACGACTACTTTGGGGATCGTTTGCAACTCGTATTTCATTAGTGCAACAGCAAAATTGAATTCTACAATAAAAACTTTCATGTTGCCAAACTTTTAAATTCCCAGTTGTATTTTTTCTTTGGGGATAGGGGAATGTCTAGCTGTAGCTACTGTGTGTATGTGTGTGTGTGTGTGTGTGTGTGTGTGTGTGTGTGTGTGTGTGTGTGTGTGTGTGTGTGTGTGTGTGTGTGTGTGTGTGTGTGTGTGTGTGTGTGTGTGTGTGTGTGTGTGTGTGTGTGTGTGTGTGTGTGTGTGTGTGTGTGTGTGTGTGTGTGTTCACCATGGTCTTGAATCACGTGTTGGACTCGTGATCGACAGTTATTTTCCTCCGGAAAAGAGCTCAGAGCTCATATATGACCGATCTATGGGTAATGCTGTGACCTCACACACACACACACACACACACACACACACACACACACACACACACACACACACACACACCCAACTCCCCGCCCACGAGAGTTGGAGTAACGACTCGCAGCGCAGCGATACTGAAATTATTTCAGCCCTGGGCGGGATTCGAACCCGGACCTCCGTAGTGGCAGCCGGGAACTCTACCAACTGTGTGTGTGTGTGTGTGTGTGTGTGTGTGTGTGTGTGTGTGTGTGTGTGTGTGTGTGTGTGTGTGTGTGTGTGTGTGTGTGTGTGTGTGTGTGTGTGTGTGTGTGAGTGTGTGTGTGTGTGTGTGTGTGTGTGTGTGTGTGTGTGTGTGTGTGTGTGTGTGTGTGTGTGTGTGTGTGTGTGTGTGTGTGTGTGTGTGTGCGTGTGCGTGTGCGTGATCTCTCACCCGTGCCCCGGAAAAACTCTCCCCATTGCTGTGTTCAACCTTGCGTATTTAACCTCAATTAGTTAGCCACACGGGTTACCGTGTTCACGTGCACGCTCAATTAACCTTTCAATTACCATTACCTGCTTTGCAGTATCCCAGGTCAGTTAAAAAGATAATGCATAACTAATGAGCCCAAGCGGTCACCTCATTGAGCATTGTCCGGAAAAAGAGAAAATAAATTTGGGGTCAGGCTTTTCGTCATATGACGAAGGTGCTTAAGAAACGAATGAAGCAGACTGGCGACAGGTGCAAGTGAAGCCTTTTGGGTTGCCACGGAAGTGACTGAAATCGCGTGGCTGCAGTTATGTGGACATATATCACCCGGTGTTTAATGGGTTAAGGTAGGTCACAGGTCCCCTTTTTAGGGAGTAGGGTAGTATCAGCTACTACGGAGAAAGGAGGTGTGTAAAAGGAGTAGGGAAGAGGGGGAGAGGAAGAAGGAGGAGGAGGAGGAGGAGGAGAAGGAGGAGTAGAAGGAGGAGGAGGACAGGGATAGCATCAGCCATCTTGTCATCTTTTTTTCTTGAAGACATCAAAGCTTTTTCCTTTCCATCTTCGGACATATTTAAGACTCGGCCTTCAGTGCCACCGGTCGTCAACTCGTAAATGTCCAGGATAACGAGCACAGAGTCGTTAGCGGACGCGAGCTCGGCATGCTCAAGTCGAGGACGACGTGACCATCAAGTGCTACTCGAGACTTGGGAGACGAAGGGAGAAGTTGGTGCCGCGGCCAAGACGCCGGGTCTGGCTCCTCAACTATGACGCCCAAGACTTCTGGGTGTCGCTTCGTGTGGTGTCGTTTCCAGGTAGAGGAAGGGAGCTTGAGGTTGCTATTCTTGGTGTTATTGGTATTACGAGTTGTTGTTATTGTCGTTGTCGTGGTTGTTGTTGTTGTTGTTGTTGCTGTTGTTGTTGTTGGTGGTGGTGGTGGTGGTGGTGGTGGTGGTGGTGGTGGTGGTGGTGGTGGTGGTGGTGGTGGTGGTGGTGGTGGTGTCATCGTCGATGTTGTTGTTGTTGTGGTCAACGTCGTTGTTGTTGTTGTCATTGTCATCGTCGTCGTCGTCGTCGTTGTTGTTGTTGTTGTTGTTGTCATCGTCGTTGTTGTTGTTGTCATCGTCGTCGTTGTTGTTGTTGTCATCGTCATCGTCGTTGTTGTTGTTGTTGTTGTCATCGTCGTCGTTGTTGTTATCGTCGTCGTCGTTGTTGTCATCGTCGTCGCCGTTGTTGTTATTGTTGTTTTGTCATCGTCGTCATCACACCCTACCACCACCACAACCATCATCACAACCAATATCACCACAACCACCACCACAACCACCACCACCACCATCACCATTAACCGACAACACTATAATTATAGCTGTGAACCAAGACAGTGGGAGACTCCTAAGGCAGCCTTCATTAAGGATTTGCTCTGAACTCTAAACATTCAAGCAAATGATCTTCAGGCTCTTCCAAGTTGGGGGAAAACATGCTATAACCGACCCTACCCTTGACAGGTCGTAGTATCCCACGGAGTGCCATTCATAGATAGTCCCATCTACCATTAATGACTGCTTCAATCCCTTCTGCGTATATTAAGTACTCCTGAGTATTAATATGCTAATCTTCAGCACCTGAGGAAGTTCCACGAAGATTAGAATATACATATGAAGCATTTCTCGTACAAGAGATCATACAGGGAAACTACGGGTATTATGGGCCTTTCTCTTGTAGCCAAAGGATTAATAAGTGGGAAGAAAAATCTACAGGAGGATAAGTATCGTGTATGAATGTACACATGTACGTATGTATGTATGTATGCATGTACTTATGCATGTACGTACGTATGAGCGTATGTATCTACGTATGTACGTATGTATGTACGTATGCATGTATGTATGCATGAACGTATGTGCGTATGTATATATGTATATGCGTATGTATATGCGTATGTATGTACGCATGTGTGTATGTAATCATACATGTATTTATGTATCTATGTTTGTGATGGATGATCACTGGCCGAGGGGGTTAGGACGTCGTTACTTACGGCAGATTTCGAGGTGATGGTGGTTCGAACCCTTCCACCGGTGAGTTGGACCAAGGCCATAGTTCATCAAATTCCAAGCTACAAAGTCCTCTGTGAGGGGTACTGCCCTAGCCTCATGATAGAGGGAAGTTTCAGACGTTAAAACGAATCATGATGTCATTTGTCATCTCTCTTCAAATGGAAATTAGTTTCCGATAACCCTTATGAGTGTCACAAAAATCCTAAAGTAAACACACACACACACACACACACACACACATATATATATATATATATAATATATATATATATATATATATATATATATATATGTATATATATATATATATATATACATATATATATATATATATATATATATATATATATATATATATATATATGCAAAGTAGACCAATTAAAAAAAACTAATGAAATAGAGCGCTTTCGTATATTACATCCAGTGGAAAAAGTACCATATATACATATATATGTATATATATATGTATATATATATATATATATGTATATATATATATATATATATATATATATATATATATATAATATATAATGTGTGTGTGTGTGTGTGTGTGTGTGTGTGTGTGTGTGTGTGTGTGTGTGTGTGTGTGTGTGTGTGTGTGTGTGTGTGTGTGTGTGTGTGTGTGTGTGTGTGTGTGTGTGTGTGTGTGTGTGTGTGTGTGTGTGTGTGTGTGTGTGTGTGTGTGTGTGTGTGTGTGTGTGTGTGTGTGTGTGTATCAGTATACGGAGTGTGTTCCATAGGTACAGCCTGAAGTGTCTACTCGATAATAAGGCCGGATAGATGCATTTACATACGTGTGCGTGACACATACAAGCCTCTATTCAGATCCAGTGGCCCCCGTGTCTTCCGCGTAATAAAGATGAAGACGACTCGGCATACGAAATCATCGAACTCAAAGTTACAAACTCGAGGGGGAGGAGGAGGAGGAGGAGGAGGAGGAGGAGGAGGAGGAGGAGGAGGAGGAGAAGGAGGAGGAGGAGGAAGAGAAGGGAGGGAAGGGGAGGTGAGTAGGGGAGGAGGTGGTGGTAGTGGAAGACTAGGAGGACGTTGAGGAGGAGAATTGGAGGAGGTGGAGGGGGAAGGGAGGAGAAGGGAGGGGAAGGGAGGAGAAGAGAGGGGAGGGGAGGGGGAGGGGAGAAGGAGGCGGTTGTGGAAGACGAGGAGGAGGTCGAGGAGGAGGAAGAGGAGGAAGAGGAGGAGGAGGAGGAGGAGAAGAAGGTGAGGGAGTAGGGGAGGAGGAAGGAGGAGGGGAAGTGGGAGGAGTGTGAGGAAGAGGGGAAGTGGAAGGGTGGAAGAGGGGGAGGAAGAGGAGGAGGAGGGAAAGGGGGAGAAGTGGGAGGAGGAAGGGAGGAGGAGGGAAAGTGGGAGGAGTGGGAGGAGGGAGGGAGGAGGAGGAAGGGAGGAGGAGGATCTTCCTCCTCTTCTATCTGCCGGCAGACAATTCTATTCAATTCGATGTCACCCACAATATCAAGAGAGTTCAAACAAAGGCAAAGCAACTGATCGACCTATTGTTCTATGACGAGGCCGGATAATAAAGTAATGATATGATAATATAATGATATGATAATACAATAATATGATAATATAATGATATATTATGATAGTATAATATAATGATAATGTACCATGATAATATAATGATAATAGTGATATCATAATCTATGTATATACCAAGAGATTTTTCCCCCTTATAGGGGGGGGTAGCCAAATCAAAGGCACGTACCTCCTCCCACCTATTCCACTCCCATCCATCACCCTTTCCCCTCCCCTTCCCTTAGCTCCTCATGGATGACGGGTCATCCCTGTTTCCCGCCCACTGCCCTGTGTCAGAAGCAATGCAGCAAGACACAGTACATTCACATCCACATATGATAATAATGAAAAACAAACGAACAAATAATAGTTAAATAAACAATAAGTGAATAGGTAAATATAAAATAGATTAATTAATTAAAAGGTGAAGAACCGCCCAATCAGTCAAATAAAAGAGGATAACAAAATGAATTAACCCGGATGAGCATGTCAAAAAAATTCAAAGAGCTTCGGTATATGCTACATGGAACGTTGGAGTGATTAAATGTTAATTGGATATATATTTTTGCTGTAAAGGGATTTGTCTGCAGGAACAAATCAAGCGATGATGAGAAGCGCACATTTTGAGTGTTCTGACCCAATGTCAAATACCAAGTTCAAGGTCACGTTTGACGTCATTTTACATTTTCGTCCATAACTTTTGTTTTGTTGAAGCTATCAATATGATAATTGGTTGGGTAAATTTTTGGGATCCTCTTTATAAAGTAACATAATATAGTTATGATCAAATCAAATTAAGAGGCCAAAACGTACTTGAAAACGTTACAGAAAAACAGACAGACAGGCAAACGTCTAACTGGATATAGTAACCTAGTTGCCTAAACTACGAGTATTTTCGACAAGTAGAATACATTACGATATTTTGTTTAGGTGTTCATCTAAATGAATTCTAAAGCTTCTAACTTTGTTATGTCTTCCAAACACTGCAAGACGTTCTTCAAGAAGTTTTACAGAAGAACTTTACATTTAAGAAGGAAATAGGCAAGAATTGGTTTACCTATAGTGGTTAATGAAAGGAATAAACTTAGTAACCATGTCGCGATCATTGAAACCACTGATTGCTTTAACAGAAAGTTAGATAACTTTATAAATGATAGGTGCTAATGGACATGGAACTACCTAATGTAGGCCTTACGGCCTCTTGCAGTCTTCTCAATTTCTATGTTCTTATGTTCTTCTGTTCTTCGACAAATCAATTGGCGAAGATGTATTCCATCGACTTTCGACTGCGTTTTGACGGTTAGTGACCGTTATTTCAAATTTGGTCAAGATGTAGTGTGAGAATAAAATTGAATAAATTCTGATTTTATTTACTCCCTTTATGACCTTGAAGAACTGTACCAGTTCCCCTTTTTCTCCGTTTACTTTTTTAATAAAAATCTATATCTATCTATATACCGAAAGTTTTCCCCTTTATAAGGGGGGTAGCCAGCAACTCACTTCTACCCTTCACCCTTAGTAAAAATAAATTAGAGTATCTATTTTTTTTTTTTTTTTTTTATCTTTCTTTGCGTCTCAAATTTATGTCCTTTTCAATCTTCTGGTGACTTAAATGAGATTTGGAGATCATTGGGAAACGTATTATTTCATGCTTGGAAATACTAATGAAGTACATTTTTAAGCTTGGAAATACTAATGAAGTAAATTTTGTACAAATTAAGTGCATCTCTTAAAAAAATAGATTAAATTATTAGTCTATCATATCTCTCTCTCTCTCTCCCTCCCTCTCTCTCTCTCTCTCTCTCTCTCTCTCTCTCTCTCTCTCTCTCTCTCTCTCTCTCTCTCTCTCTCTCTCTCTCTCTCTCTCTCTCCTCTCTCTCTCTCTCCTCTCTCCTCTCCTCTCTCTCTCTCTCTCTCTCTCTCTCTCTCTCTCTCTCTCTCTCTCTCTCTCTCTCTCTCTCTCCCTCTCTCTCTCTCTCCTCTCTCTCTCTCTCTCTCTCTCTCTCTCTCTCTCACTCACTCTCTCTCACTCTCTCTCACTCTCACTCTCACTCTCACTCTCACTCTCACTCTCACTCTCACTCACTCTCACTCTCACTCTCACTCTCACTCACTCTCACTCTCACTCTCACTCTCACTCACTCTCACTCTCACTCACTCTCACTCTGAGACACTCACTCTCACTCTGAGACACTCACTCTCACTCACTCTCACTCTCTCTCTCTCTCTCTCTCTCTCTCTCTCTCTCTCTCTCTCTCTCTCTCTCTCTCTCTCTCTCTCTCTCTCTCTCTCTCTCTCTCACTCTCCCACTCTCTCACTCTCTCTCTCTCTCTCACTCTCCCACTCTCTCTCTCTCTCTCTCTCTCTCTCTCTCTCTCTCTCTCTCTCTCTCTCTCCTCTCTCTCTCTCTCTCCTCTCTCTCTCTCTCCTCTCTCTCTCCTCTCTCTCTCTCTCTCTCTCTCTCTCTCTCTCTCACTCTCTCACTCTCTCACTCTCTCACTATCTCTCTCTCTCTCTCTCTCTCTATCTCTATATATATCTCTATATCTATATATATAAATATATATATATATATATATATATATATATATATATATATATATCTCAGAAATACAATTCTTTGATGGTCTAACACCGTTATTGATAATTACGCCAAGATAATTTTTTCTTACCAACTTGGTATAAGTATCTCCAAGTAACTTGTACTCAAGTCCACTTTGTATCCATATACATAACTCAACACTTGTATTGGTTAGATTTTATGAACCAATTTTGAGACCTTAGCTCTAGTTTCTCTAAATATTATTGAAAATTCAGTTGTTTTGAGAAATCGATTTCTATTCTGCAAAGCTTAGTATCATAAAAAAACCGGAATGTAATAAATTTTACATCACAGTCTATATGAAATACATATACATATAAATGCATATACATACACACACACACACACACACACACACACACACACTTCAACGAATGGACGGCTTAGAAGACGTTCTGAAGAAAATTGAAGTTTTGTGGATCCCAACGCAAAGAGAAGTGCCTATTGTATTTACAGGGTGGGGGGGGGGAAATTGCTCGTGGGGTAGTAGGAAAGTAGGGAAAGAGGAAAAGGGGAGGGATTACTGAGGGAAATGGAAGGAAATGAGGAAGGAGTAGACTTGGCCCAGGCAGACAGGCGAAAGGTAAACAAACGGCCCCCCGACGACGATGAAATGTCTAATAAAAATGTAAAGATTAGAAGTATAGATAAGAGCAATACAGTAGAAAGTGATGAGAATATTTTCCAGGGATTTAAAGAGGGTGGGGGGGACACAAACCCCCCCCCGACTGACAAGACTAGAAGAGAAGGTCGATAAGATGATCGAGGACTTGGAGCGTAGGTTCGGTCATGTAAAAAATATTATACGGAGAGTTGAAAAATTGGAAGAACTAGAGAAGGCGAACAAAAACTTAACTAAGGAAATTGAAGAATTAAAAAAACAGTTAAAAGAAGTAAAAGATGAGAATAAAGTCTTAAAGGAGAATAATAAGGAGAACAAGGAGGGTTGGAAAAAAAATTCAAGAAAATAGCAAAGTTGCATTCACTGACATAATCAGACAGCAAATGAATGAACAAACTGAAAACTCAGTTATTAAAGTGATGAGACAGAAGGAGAATATAGTAAGAGACTTAGCAGACAAAAAGAAATGTATAATTATATTAGGAATGGAAGAGAAACATAACCCAGATAGAACCACAAGAATCAAAGAGGAAAATGAAAAAGTAAGAAATTTACTAGAATTAGTTCAGGAAGATGAACCAGAAATAATGAAACAAATCGAAGAGAAATTCAGGCTAGGGAAATATAGTACAGACAAGACCAGACCAATTAAGATTAAATTCAGGTCACAAACTACGGCTGAGAATATCTTATCCAAAACAGGGAAACTAGCAACAAGTGAACAATATAAAAAGGTATGGATAAAAAGGGAAATGAATAAAGAGGAAAGAGAGGAAGAAAAACAGAAAAGACTTGAAGCAAAGGGAAAAAAACGAGATAAGAACGGAGTCAGAAAAAGAGAGATTCTATTGGAGAGTAGTGAATATGAAACTAAAGAAAGTCGACATACAAGAGAAAAACAAAAGGGAAACAGAGAATACAATGGAAGTGGCAGAAAACTAAGAGTGTCTTACACAAATATAGATGGATTAATAACAGGATTGAATGAGCTGAATGATTATTTGAAAGAAAAAGAACCAGACATAATGGGAATTGTAGAAACAAAATTAAAAGGTCCACTACCACCCAACAGTGTAGGACATGATGCATATAATTATTGGATTAGAAACAGAGTGAAAAAGGAAGGGGGTGGAGTTATGTTCCTGACTAAGAAGGATATAAACGTGAAGTGTGTCACATATGGAAAGAATACAGTAGAGATGATAATGATGGAAGTAGAAGACAGAGATAAGAAGAACAGAAAGTTTGTGATAAATTATGTGCCCCCGAAAACAGCCTCATGGGAAGAGAGTGAACATAAAAGTATGTTAGAGGACACAAAGATAACATTAAACAAGATAATGGAAGAGGGAGGAAAAATAGTTATGATGGGCGACTTTAATTGCAAAGAAATCTGCTGGGAAGAAATGACAGTAAAAGGTGGAGACGGCTCATGGGGAAACGCTCTACTTGAGATGGTTACTAACCATACAATGACACAATGGATACAAGAGAACACTAGGTATAGAAATGAAGAAGAGCCATCGAGACTAGACCTAGTAATTACATCCAAACCTAGAATAGTGGACAAAATTGAATATAAAACACCAATAAGTAAAAGTGACCACATATTGATTGAACTGGAACTTAATGAAGAAAAATATATGAAAAGAAATGAACAATATAGAAAAGGAAGAATGATGTATGAAAAAACAAACTTTGATAAAATAAGAGAATTCTTTCAAAAGGAAAACTGGGAAGAAATATACAAAGAAGAAACAACAGTAGAAGAGAAATGGAATATTTTGACAAAAATTTACAAAAAAAGAGTGGAAAAGTATGTCCCAAGACAAAAACAAGAAAAAGAATATGTAAAATGCTGGTACAACAAAAGCTGTAGGGAGTTAAAAGACAAAAGAGACAAAGCCTGGACCAGATGGAAAAAAGACAGAAGACCTGAAAAATGGAAAATATATACCGGTTATAGAAATGAATATGTACAAATGTACAGAGAGGAAAAGAGAAAATATGAAAAAGATATCATAGAAAAGTGTAAAGATCAACCAAAACTATTCTACAGATTTGTAAACAATAAACTGAAAAACAAACAAGACTTGGAGAAATTAAGACAGGAGGGAGTTGAATACACTGAGGAAATGGAAATGGCGGAAATTATGAACAAACATTTTAAATCAGTGTTTACAAGGGAGAACATACAACCTGAAGAGAACGAATGGAAAGAGAAAGTCCCCCCTATGGAAGAAATAGAAGTAACAAATAATGAAATATTAACACACTTGAGTAATCTTGATGTCAGAAAATCGCATGGACCAGATGAAATAGCAAACTGGATTTTGAAAGAATGCAGGAATGAACTGGCAGACAAAATACATAGCATACTAAATAGTTCCTTGAAAGAAGGAAAAGTTCCAGAAGATTGGAAAAAAGCAAATATAGTACCTATATATAAAGGAGGAAATAAAGAAGAACCTACCAACTATAGACCAGTCTCTCTAACAAGTACAATAGCAAAAATTTGTGAAAGAATTATCAAAAGTAGATGGGTAAAATATTTAGAAAAAACAAAGTGTTAAATCCAAGGCAATTTGGATTCAGACAAGGACGATCATGCGTCACCAATTTAATATGTTTCTATTCAAGGCTAATAGATATAATACAAGAAAGAGATGGATGGGCGGACTGTGCATTTTTAGATCTAAAGAAAGCTTTTGACAAAGTACCACATAAGAAGTTGCTTAAGAAATTAGAAACTGAAGGAGGAATACAGGGCAAACTACTAAATTGGATGGAGGACTTTTTGCAAGAAAGAAAAATGAGAGTAGTGATAAGAAACCAGCACTCAAAATGGGATGAAGTAATAAGCGGTGTTCCGCAGGGAACAGTTCTGGCCCCAATAATGTTAGCTATATATATTAATGATATGGATGAAGGAATTGAAAGCTATATGAGCTTCTTTGCAGATGATGCAAAACTACTGAAAAGAGTGAAAACTGAAGAAGATTGTGAATCACTACAGAGAGATCTAAATAAAGTACAAGAATGGAGTAGGAAGTGGGAGATGGAGTTCAATACAAAAAAGTGTAGTATAATGGAATTTGGAAAAAGCAAAAACAGAATAACAGGAGCATATAAATTGGGAGAAGAAGGAATAAAAAAAGTATAAAAGGAGAAAGACCTGGGAGTCATTGTTATGAATAATATGTCACCTGATAAACAAATAAATAAGATTTTTGGAGAAACTTATAATCTAATAACATTCAAAGTTGCATTTACATACCTGGATGAAGAAATGGTGAAGAAAATTCTAATCACTCTGATAAGACCAAGATTGGAATATGCCGCAACGATATGGTCACCAAGTGCAAAAAAATGCATAAAAAAACTTGAAAGAATACAAAGAGCAATTACAAAATTGGCACCAACACTCTCAAAACAATCATACGAAGAGAGACTAGCAAAACTAGATCTACAGACACTAGAGCAAAGAAGAGAGAGAGGAGATTTGATAGCTATTTACAGAATCATGAAAGGCATAGAAATTACTGCTAGAGAGAATCTGATAAAATGGGATGACAGAAATACAAGAGGACATGGAAAGAAAATAAAAAAAGACAGCTATAGAAGAGATATGAAAAAGAACAGCTTTCCTCACAGAGTAATAGACAGTTGGAACAAGTTAGATGAGAAAGTGGTGTGTGCAAAAACAATACATGAATTTAAAAATAGTTTAGATAAAATGAGATACGAAAACGGGACACCACGAGCATAGCTCCCCTTCCCGTAAAATACAACTAGGTAAATACAATTAGGTAAATACACACACACACATACACTTGAGTACCCCATGACCCTGAGGAACTCCACTCTTCACTTCAGTTCCAGAAACTGGATCCTGGAATATTAGATCCAGAAAATGTATCCTGGAATATCAGATTCAGATTCCTTTCCGGTCAACCTTGTTTCTTCCAGCCAAATCGAGACTTCCACACTTGATACACACCTGGAACTCATAAAATTTGCTCTCGACACTGCACCACCGAAATACACAACTTTCAAAACCTATTGATCATTCACAACATTCCTCGTATCCGTTCTTTTTGTCCCTTTTTCTCTCCCTCTCTCTCTCTCTCTCTCTTTCTCTCTCTCTCTCTCTCTCTCTCTCTCTCTCTCTCTCTCTCTCTCTCTCTCTCTCTCTCTCTCTCTCTCTCTCTCTCTCTCTCTCCCTCTCTCTCTCTCTCTCTCTCTCGCTCTCGTCTCTCTCGCTGTGCTCTCTCTCTTCTCTACTATCTATCTTCTCTCTCTCTCTCTCTCTCTCTCTCTCTCTCTCTCTCTCTCTCTCTCTCTCTCCTCTCTCTCTCTCTCTCTCTCTCTCTCTCTCTCTCTCTCTCTCTCTCTCTCTCTCTCTCTCTCTCTCTCTCTCTCTCTCTCTCTCTCTCTCTCTCTCTCTCTCTCTCTCTCTCTCCCTCTCCCTCTATATTTTTCTACAGCAACATCCCTATCATGCTAAATCTATTCTCACTTTAAGTCTCAACCTTACAAAAGTATATGTTTAATTTATATATTAAAAAAAGAGTTTTGTAAAATAAATATGTCCGCTTTCTTTGTCTCTCTTTCTCTCCCTCTCTATCTTGTTCTACAGCGACATCCCTATCACGCCAATTCTATTCTCACTTTAAGTCTCAACCTTACAAAAGTACAAGTTTAATTTATTTATTAAAAAAAGGAGTTTTGTGAAATAAATGTGCATACATAGGGAACAAAGGACAATGCACCTGGAAGACTGGAACCGTGGACCTGGAAGACTGGAACCGTGGATCAAGTGAGGGGAACCGTAGCTTCTGCCTGCACACTGAAATACATGACCTTCAGAATCTCGTGACTTGACGCAACATCTCTTCCTGCCCTCTCGCTTACTAACATGCTGAAGATATAACGTTGTTCCTCCTTCAGCCACAAGAGAGACGAGGAAGAGGAGGAGGAGGAAGAGGAGGAAGAGTAGGAGGAAGAGGATGAGGAGGAAGAGGAAATGGAGGAACAAGAACAAGATCAGGAGGAGGAGGAGGAGGAGGAGAAAGAGGAGAAGGAGGGGGAAAAGGAACTGGAGGAGGAACAGAAACAGGAGAAGAAGAAGGAGGAGGAGGAGGAGATGGAGGAGGAATAGGAGGAGGAGGAGGAGGAGGAGGAGGAGGAGGAAGAGGAGGAAAAGGAGGAGGAGGAGGAGGAGGAGGAGGAGGAGGAGGAGGAGGAGGAGGAGGAAAAGGAGAAGGAGGAGGAGGAGGAGGAGGAAAAGGAGGAGGAAGAGGAGGAGAATGAGGAGGAGGTTTTATTATAGAGCAGCAGTGGTATGTAAAAAGGAGAAGAGGAGATTAAGAAGGAAAAGGAGGAGATTAAGAGAATGGAGGGGAAGGAGGTGGAACAAAAAGGAAGATTAAAGCGAAAAGAGAAGATTTAAAAGAACAAAGAAGAGTGGATGGATAGAGAGATTAAAAAAACAGAATACAGAAATGGTAGTGGGAAATGTGAAGAAGAAGGAAGAGACAGAGGGAAGAGGGTGAGGAAGAAATGGAGAGGGAAACGGAAAAGGAGGAGGGGAAGGAAGAGGAAATGTAGGAGGAAAAGGAGGAGGAAAAGGAGGAAGAAAAGGAGGAGGAAAAGGAGGAGGAAAAGGAAGAGGAAAATGGAAATGAAGAAAAGGGAAAAGAAAAGAAGGAAAAGTGAAAGGAGGAATAGGAAACGGAAAAGAAAAATAAGGAGGAAAAAAGGAGGAAAAATAAGAAAATGAAGGAAAAGGAGAAAAAGGAAGAGAAAAAGGAGAAAATGTAGATGAAAAAAAGAAAAAGGAAAACAAGGAAAAGGGAAAGGAAAAGGAGGAGGCTAAGAAAGAGAAATTACAGAAGAAAAAAAAGAGGAAAGTGAGGATGAAGAAAAGAAGGATGAGTAAAATGAGGAAAATGAGGAAAATGAAAATGAGGAAAAGGGAAAAGAAACGAAGGGAAAGGAAAAGGACAGAAAGGATACTGGAAAGGAAAAGGAAGAGGGAGAGGAAAAAGGGAAGGAAGAGGAGGAGGACGAAAAGGAGGAGGAGGAGGAAGAGGAGGAAAGGAAAGAGGAGAAAAAAGGGAAAAAAAGAAGAGGAAAAGAAGGGGGACAGGAAAAGGAAGAGGAGGAAAAGGAAGAGGAAAAGGAGGAAAATATGAAGGTGGAAAAGAAGGACAAGGAGGAAAACGAGAAGGAACACAAAGAGGAAAACAAGAAGGAAAACAAGGAGGAAAAGGGGAAGGAAAAGGAGGAGGAAAAGGAGGAGTTAAAGGAGGAGGAAGAGGTAAAGATGTAAAAAGAGGAAAAGGAAAATGAGGAGGAAAACGATGAGGAAAACGAGGTGGAAAAGGAGGAAAAGGAAAAGGAGGAAAAGGGGAAAATGAAAATGAGGAGTAGGAGGAGGAAGAGGAGGAGGAGGAAGAGGAAGAGGAAGAGGAGGAGGAATAGTAAGTGGGAGCTTGCCTCCCCGCTCCTCCTCCTCCTCCTGCTCCTCCTCCTCCTCCCAATCACTCCTTCAAATTGTCTATGCAAATCAACCTTCATGATTTCCAGTCTTAAGTTAAACTTTTAATAGATTCTCGAAAATGGTCTTGTGTGTGTGTGTGTGTGTGTGTGTGTGTGTGTGTGTGTGTGTGTGTGTGTGTGTGTGTGTGTGTGTGTGTGTGGTGTGTGTGTGTGTGTGTGTGTGGGTGTGTGTGTGTGTGTGTGTGTGTGTGTGTGTGTGTGTGTGTGTGTGTGTGTGTGTGTGTGTGTGTGTGTGTGTGTGTGTGTGTGTGTGTGTGTGTGTGTGTGTGTGTGTGTGTGTGTGTGTGTGTGTGTGTGTGTGTGGACACTACGGGCACGTACACACACGTACACACACGCACACCTACGTACACCTACACACACACACACACACACACACACACACACACACACGACAAACGCACACACGACACACGCACACACATACACACGTGCACACGTACACGTACACGACACACGCACGCACACACACACATAAAGACACGCACGCTCACATACACACACATGTACACACAAACACACACGTACACAAACACACATGTACACATACACACACGTACACAAACACACAGGTACACAAACACACGTACACACGTACAGACACAGAGGGCTGAAATAATTTCAATATCGCTGTGCTGTGAGTCGTAATCCAACTATCGTGAGCGGGGAGTTGTGTGTGTGTGCGCGTGTAAGGTCACAGCATTACCTATAGATCGGTCACACATTAACTCTGAGCTCTCTTCCAGGAGGAAAATGGCTGTCGATCACGAGTCTAACACGTGATCCAAGACCATGGTGAACCACACGTATATACACACGACCACACACACACGTGTACACACATACGCGTACAAACGTACAAGTACACACGTACACATAAACACGTACACACGCACAAGTACACACGCACAAGTACACACGTACAAGTACACACGCACAAGTACACACGCATAAGTGCACACGCACAAGTACACACATACAAGTACACACACACGAACACATACACACACACGTACACACACACGCGTACACACGCACAAGTATACATGTACACATACACACACACGTACACACACACGTACACACACGCGTACATACGCACAAGTACACACGTACACACACACACGTACACACACACGCGTACACACGCACAAGTACACACGTGCACACACAAACACGTACACACACGTTCGAGCGCAGACAAAGACTCACACACGTACTCACGTATATTGCAACAAATGTTAACTGACGCATTCTAGACACGTAAACCCAAAGTTATGTACACATTTAAACGAGCATGGCCAGGCTGGAAGCACTAAGCAATAGACATAATAAAACACTCGCTCTCTCTCTCTCTCTCTCTCTCTCTCTCTCTCTCTCTCTCTCTCTCTCTCTCTCTCTCTCTCTCTCTCTCTCTCTCTCTCTCCTTTTTCGCTCTCTTCCTTACTCTCTTTCTCTCTCTCTCTCTCTCTCTTTTTTGGTCTCTTACTCTCTCTCTCCTCCCCCCCTCTCTCTCTCTCTCCTCTCGCTCTCGTTCTCTCTCTCCTCTCGCTCTCGTTCTCTCACTCCTCTCCCTCTCGATGACTCCTCTCTCTCTCTCTCTCTCTCTCTCTCTCTCTCTCTCTCTCTCTCTCTCTCTCTCTCTCTCTCTCTCTCTCTCTCTCTCTCTCTCTCTCTCTCTCTCTCTCTCTCTCTCTCTCTTCTTCTTCTTCTTCTTCTTCTTCTTCTTCTTTTTCGCTCTCTTCCTTGCTCTCTTTCTTGGTCTCTCCTGCTCTCTTTTTTGGTCTCTTACTCTCTCTCTTCGTCTCTCACTCTCTTTCTCACTCTCTCTTTCTCTCTCTCTCTCTCTCTCTCTCTCTCTCTCTCTCTCTCTCTCTCTCTCTCTCTCTCTCTCTCCTTTTTCGCTCTCTTCCTTGCTCTCTTTCTTGGTCTCTCCTGCTCTCTTTTTTGGTCTCTTACTCTCTCTCTCCCTCTCTCTCTCTCTCTCTCTCTTTCTTTCTTTCTCTCTTTCTGTCTGTCTCTGTCTCTATCTCTTTCTGTCTCTCTATTTCTCTCTTTTCCTCTTTCTCTTTCTCTCTCTTGCTCTCTGTCTCTTCTTTTCTCCCTTCTCTCTCCACACAGAAAACCATAACAATACACATAAACACACATAAATAACGCATAAACTCAACACACAATCAGGTAATCGTCTAAGTACACAGATTATGCATGTGAATGCAGAGTATACAAAGTTACACACACACGCATGCACGCACACACACACGCACACACACACGCGCACACACACGCGCACACACACGCACACACAGACATAACGCGCGCACACACACACACACACACACACACACACACACACACACACACACACACACACACACACACACACACACACACACACACACACACACACACACACACACACACACACACACACACCGGCCGGGCGGAGATATGTTGGGTTTGTCTCCTTTCACGTGTAGCCCCTGTTCACCTAGCAGTGAGTAGGTACGGAATGTTAGCCAAGGAGTTGTGACCTTGCTGTCCCGGTGTGTGGTGTGTGAGTGGTCTCAGACCTACCCAGAGATCGGCAAATAATGAGCTCTGAGCTCGCTGCCGTAGGGTGGTGTCTGGCTGTCTCGACAGAGGCTGCAGCAGATCCGAGGTGAATACACACACACACACACACACACATGTATACAAGCATCTGTTATACAACAATGTAATTGCATTACTAATGGTAGTTTAATAACATTACTTTTGGCTCTAGTAAATACGGTAACTTCTTCATCAACCCATTGAAGCTGTGTAGCTATAATAATGGTTTTTCTGATTTTAACTTCAAGGCTTATCACATTTATCATTTGCGTAGTCATTGTATTAACTGATAAGCTTACTCGATATTCATTTTCATAATATTCCAAAAAGGTTTGTTCAGGAACGGTGATTGTCGAATATCACGAACGAAGTTTTTTGAAAAATTTTGATAAAACTTATCGGGCGATACGTCCTTACATAATGAGCCGTGTCAACCATTTCCTCTTCCTCTGCCTCCATCTCTTCCACTTCCACCTCCACCTTTTCCTCTTCCACTCCACCTCCATCACCACCTCCACCTCTTCCTCCACCTCCTCCTCCATCTCCACCTCTTCCACCTTCGCCACCTCCTGTTCCTCCACCTCCTCCTCCACCTCCACCTCTTCCACCTCTTCCTGTTTCTCCCATGCC
>NW_027467516.1:137500-157500 GCF_046742065.1 Oratosquilla oratoria
AGGAGGAAGAGAAAGAGAAAGAGGAGGAAGAGAAAGAGAAAGAGGAGGAAGAAGAGGAGTTAGAAGAGGAAGAATAAAAGGAGGAGGAGGAGGAGGAGGAGGAGAAGGTGGAAGAGGAGGAGATGAAGAAAGACAGAGGAGGTGAAGAAAGATAGAGGAGGAAGAGGAAGGGCCAGAATGCGGAAGGCGGAGGAGGAGGAAGTGGAAGGAGGAAGAGGAGGAAGAGAAAGAGAAAGAGGAGGAAGAGAAAGTGAAAGAGGAGGAAGAAGAGGAGTTAGAAGAGGAAGAATAAAAGGAGGAGGAGGAGGAGGAGGAGAAGGTGGAAGAGGAGGGAGGAGGAAGAGCAAGAGGAGGAGGAGGAAAGAGAAGAAGGAAGAAGAGGAGGAGGAAGTGGAAAAGGAGGAAAAGAAAGAGGAAGAAGAGGAAGAAGAGGAAGAGGAAGAAGAGGAAGAAGAGAAAGAAGAGGAGGAGGAGTTGTAGGAGGAGGAAGAGGAAGAGGAGTGGGAGGAGAAAGAGGAGGGAGAGGAGGAATGAGAAGGAGGAACAGGAGGAAGAAGTGGAAAAGGAAAAGGAAGAGGAAGAGGAGGAGGAGGAAAAGGAAAAAGAAGAGGAAGGGAAAGGAAAAAGAAACAGAAGAGGAAGAAGAGGAGGAAGAAAAGGAGGAAGAAGAGGAGGAAGAAGAGGAGGAAGAAGAGGAGGAAAAGAAGGAGGAAGAGAAGGAGGAAGAGAAGGAGGAAGAGGAAGAGGAGGGGAATGAGGAAGGAGAATGAGGATGAGGAGGAAGAGGAGGAAGAGGAGGGAAAGAAGAAGGAAGAGGAGGAAGAGGAGGAGGAGGAAGAGGAGGAAGAGGAGGAAAGGAGGGAGGAGGAGGAAGAAGAGGAGGAAAGGAGGAGAAAGAAGAGGAAGAGGGGAAGAGAAGAATAGGAGGAGGAAAAGGAGGAAGGAGAAGAGGGGAGGAGGAAGAGGAGGAATAGGAGGGGGAGGAGGAGGAATAGGAGGGGGAGGAGGAGGGAGGAGGAAAAGGAAGAGGGAGGAGGAGGAGGAGGAGGAGGAGGAGGAGGAGGAGGAGGAGGCATAAACTCGCCCAAGATCAAAGTCGAGTTAATCACATCTGTACCCGCGGGAGGGTTGTTGCGTGCGGCCGTCTTGCGCGGGTCTTCCTCAACTTTCGGCCGTCGGGGAGCTGTTGGCCTCAACACCATCGCAGAGGAAGAGGTATTGCGAGCGTAGGTGTAAAAAAAAGAATATATATATATTATATATATATATATATATATATATATATATATATGTATTATATATATATATATATATATATATATATATATATATTTTTTTTTTTTTTTTTTTTTTTTTTTTTTTTTTTTCATAATAAAAGGAGTAACGAGATGAATGCATCGGGCTGGTCATCTCGCCCGAATGGAAATAGACGGAATCCCAAGAAAGGACATGATAGAAAGAATTATCGGTGGAAGAAGATCAGTAGGAAGACCCATAAGATGGATGGATGGATAACGTCAAACAAGACCTAAGAAGTGATGGGATGGAGAATACGGAAGAATGGATGACAAGTGCGCAAGACCGACGTCAGTGGAAGTAGATAGTATCGGCGGTGAGAGGTCAGCGAGAGGTCAGCAAGAGGTCAGCAAGTGGCCCGAACACCAACAGAATAAGAGCAAGTAATAAAGGGGGTAAATTAGTACCGAGTCATTTTCTCCGTTTCTATCTCGGGCCTGAAATAAGGTCCCCTGGACTGTTAACATAAGACCATAAGAATGAAGGAGACTGCAAGAGACCATGAGGCCTGCACGAGGCAACTCCGTATCCATCACCACCTGTCATCCCCATCCATAAAGTTGTCTAATCGTTTCTTAAAACAATTGATAGTTTCATCGCTTACTATATGGTTACTAAGTTTATTCCATTCGTCAACCACCCTATTAGTAAACCAATTCTTGCCTATTTCCTTTTTAAATCTAAAATTGTCCAGTTTATAACCATTAAGGCTATTTCCAGGAGTTCTATGGTGACTGGAAATATGTGTTCTTCCAGGCCGACCTGGCCGGGGAATCTAACCTGGACCTTACTGGCGTCCATGCCGAATGTTATGACGTCAAATGGCGTCTTAACCCCGTCACTGATACCTCCGCGTGAGTTTGTCTGCTTGCACGGACAAGTTTTCGGTTTCTTCTTTCACGCACGAAGTAGCAGTGAGGTTGTTAATGAAGACAAGTGCGATAATCTATAAAGAAAATAAGATTTTTTAGGGGAGAAGGGATAAGGAGAAGAGGGTTGGAGAGGTAGAAGAGTGGGGAGACGGAAAAGAGGAGGGAGGAGATGGAAAAAGGGAGGAAGGGAGAGGGAAGCTGGGAGAAGGAATAGAGAACAGAGGAGGAGGAGGAGGAGGAGGAGGAGGAGGAGGAGGAGGAGGAGGAGGAGGAGGAGGAGGAAGGGGGGAAATGTGAAAGGGAATAGAAGGAGGAAGGGGAGAGGAGTAGGAAAAAGAGAGAAAGAAGGAGCCAGAAAAAGACAGACAGAGAGAGAGAGAAAAGGAACACACACACACACACACACACACACACACACACACACACACACACACACACACACACACACAAACACACACACACACACACACACACACAGAGAGAGAGACAAAGAGAGAGACAAAGAGAGAGACAAATAGAGAGAGAGAGACAAAGAGAGAGACAAAGAGAGAGACAAATAGAGAGAGAAGAGGGGGAGAGGGGGAGAGTGGGAGACGGACACAGGAGATGGAGGGAAGGGTGGAAAGGGTGTTTGTGTTAAAGACCTTTTATATTGTGTGGCACTTTCCCTTTTGTTCGGGTGAGACGGCTGTCCTTCTACTGGTACCTTGTACCTGCCGCATGGTCGGATTGTCGGCGACTAAACCGGCTCCCCCTACTGGTGACCCGCCAACGAGAAGGGCGTGCTGGATACCCAGATGGAGGAAAAAAGAAAACCATCACAAGGACAGATGAACTCTGGGTTAATGGCCATACAACCCCGATATGGGTCATTAACCCACGTGTTTGCTGTGCGCGGCATCCCTGCAGGACCTGGACACGGGAGTCCTGGAGGCTGAGTGATGTCCCAATGTTGCGGTTGCACCGAGGTACACCCCTGGGACTAGCAACACGTTGCTTTGGTCCTCTATTCAATCCAGGACGGGTGACCCCTCTTGGCTCGGAGAGGCAAATCGGCTGGATTGATTGACTTGAATCTGTGGATCGGGCACGCCCTGAGGCAAGCAACTACCGCCTAGGCCGACACCGTACGGTCCACGAATACTATCCCCTAGCGTCAAGGTGGTGAATGTGTATACTCTCCCTTGACCCCTTGGTCTATTTAGTTGACATGTATACCCAAATCCTGGTCTTCCCTTGTCGGGTTCGGTGGTGGGTGGGAGTGTGGAAAGGCGAGTCACAGGTCCCCACCAAAATCACCAAACCCAACGTGCGTGGTGCCTGGTTGTTGCAAATGAGGCATAAACACGACGAGCTAGGTCTAGGGTGACTACCCTTTTTCATCGACGGTGATCAGGAAGGTCAGATTTGATATAGTGGCTCTTTCATAGGTGAGAAGGTCAGGCACCGGCGAGATCAGTAATTAGGGTTACACCTATTTATGGTCGGGCCGAAGCGATGGGATCCACCTCTATAGTAGGCATATCAAGCACGCCCTTGTATACTCGTAGTTTACTTCAGTTGATGAGCGTATGATACAAGTGAGGCTTAAGCACACCTTGGGTTTCATCTCTCTTATTGCTGTATATGCTCCTACTAAGGCATATAACCTTGAGGGAAAGGAGATGCCCTATGCCAAGCTTGAATCTATAATTAAACAGTGCCCAACAAGAAGCACTTATTGTTTTGGTCGACTTCAGTGCGGTTACTGGCACCGACAGAGCTGACTATGAAGTATGTATTGACCCCCAAGACTCTGGAATCAGGAACATCAACAGTTCTCAGTTCTCCTTCTGAAGATTGTAAAGTCTAGAAGGCTGAAGATTGGCGCCGCTTGGTTCCAAAGACGAGAGCCACACCGTACATGTAGTGAGGACATTGAGGTCTTAGAAAGCTTTACATACCTTTGTAGTGTGATGTATAAGAGTGGTGGGTCATGTCAGGAAATACTTCGAAGGATTAGCATTGCCCATTGCGTTATGGACGGACTCACTCACCAGAGTATATGGCTTTGTCGTTATTTATACAAGAGGGCTAAGATTCGAATCTTCAATTCACTTGTGTTCCCCGTCTTGCTGTACAGCTGTGAGGTATGTATACTGAATGCTGACTTGAAGAGGCGTCTCTATGTCTTTGGTACTAAGTGCCTTCGGAGAATTATGGGGTATCGTTGGAACGACTGCGTATCAAACCAGAGACTTTACTGTGAGACACAGTCTAGGCCAGTTACCAGCATGATTCGTGAACGTCAACTCCGGATATATGGGCATCACGTGGCACGTTTCCCTGATGCTGATCCTATTCAGCGTGATCTCCACAAGAGAAAACCCTCGATGAAGGAGACGAAAGGAACGTCCATAGGATTCATGGCTGGGGCCAAGTTAATCAAACCTGTCCAGAGTTGTTTGGAGACAAGAGATCGTGGAGATTGACCCCGGTGTGTGAGAGATGCAACGCATTCCCTGACAAGCCCGCAATTGATGAATGACGAGTGGCACCAGACTTGACCATGTCCGTGGCATCCCCTCGCTATCGAGAAAGGTTCAATGAACGCAAGGGCACACGAGAACAAATGAAACTAGCACAGTAGCCCGTAATGTCGTAATTGCTGGTGATATGTACGTAGCAACTGGTGTGTTTTACCCCGTTTCTCTCTATAGTATTACTCCATCTGGGTTATGTTTATGTAGAAGAAAAAATTCCGAACGGAAGGACAGGGGAAAGGTAAGGACGGGAATGACACCGTTGGTTATTTTGTTTTATTTATCATTATCATTCTCTTATGATTTTCACATCTTTCGTTCTTACGTTCTTACGATACTTCAAACTTGATAAAACATTTGTTAAAAAAGATATAGTCAAGACTGATTTCCAAGAAAACAATATTGTTGAACACTCGACTAACTTTCCAATACTGCAGTGTTATATCATTTATACTCTCCTGGAAAAGGCATATGATAGAGTACCGTGACATGAAAAAGGTGAAGTTAGAGGGAAAGGACAAAGCGTGGTAACAATTTTTATATATATATATATATATATATATATATATATATATATATATATATATATATATATAAATGAACTGTTCTGGAATATTGGGCGTAAAGTCAAAGAAGAGCCACCTTAGTGTACGTTCTATACTGATGACGTAATTCCATGTGTTTTAACAAGGGAAGAGATGAAAAGGAAGATGGAGAGTTAGAGAGATGTACGGAAAAGGAACAGGAATAATCCTGACAAAAATAGAATATATGGCAAAGAAAACGAGAATATGACAAGTATGATTAAAGTGTTATGAGAAATAGGCAACTGAGAATGGATGCAAAGAGGAAATTGTATGAAGGGGGAATTGTGCCAACGGCATTGTATGGGCAGAGACTTTGAATTTAAGAGAGGCAGAGGGGAAAAGTTTGAATGTGTTTGAGATGAAGGGTTTACGAGATTCGATAAAGTGAGAAAAGAAAAGGTGAAGAGGATAGCGGGAGTGGAAAAGGAGATGGCAAATAGAGTTGATGAAATATTGTTGGGATGGTTTGGACACATGGAAAGAATGAGTGATGAAAGATTAGCAAAAGAGTCGTGGAAGGCGGAGGTAGAGGGAGTGAACTTGAGACGTCCGAGGATGAGATGGATGGATGGGGTGAAAGGGGTCTCTGAGCAAGAGGGGAATGTCAGTTGAGCAAGGAAGGGAGAAGGCAGGAGATAGGGATGAGTGGAGAATGACTGTGTGGGGGGGATTGGGGGGATTGGGGGTAGAGGGTGCTTATGTGTGAATGATATCTTGACGCAGCCTCAAGTTATCCCCCCCCCTCCTTCTCTTTTTCTGCATGAGGGGACGGAGAGAGGGGGTCGCCGATTAAGTGAAATGGTTTTACTGTGGATGTACTGTGTCTTGCTGCATTGCGTTTGACCCAGGGCAGTTGGCGGATGCAGGTATGACCCGTCATCCATGAGGAGCTGAGATGGGAGGGGGCGGAGGGGGTGGTGGACGGGAAGTGAATTGGGTGGGAATAGATACGTGCCTCTGACTTAGCTACCCCCCTTATAAGGGGGAATAAAACTCTTGGTATATAGATAGCTAGATGATAAAAGTAATAGAAATTGAATTCAAGGAAGAAAAAAATTCAAAATTCCTAGAAACCGCTGTGAACCCGAAGCACAACGCGTAGGAGGTCAAGCCGGATGGAATAAAAAAAAACCTCAGGCCTGCCGCGTGATAGAAAAATAACCATCAGATTGAATACCATCAACCAATCAATCCAATGTCCCTGGTCTCTCTTTGCAGAAGGCCCGCGGCCTTCAGGTAACCGGCAACTACCTTCAGGAAGATCCACAGGTCACTCAAGGAAAGCATTGTTGTCTTGAGATTCTTAGCATGGGGCACTGTAGTACAGGATGTTCTGTGCCCTGTGTGTTGTAGTTCCAGTATATAGGAGATTCCAGGAAACAATAACTGTTTTAACCAAAGATGGTATACGACATGGAAACGGCACCAATAAAGAAAGCAAAGGAAAATATGGACGTAGAAAATATGAGAATATTGAAATTTAAAATGGTGGATAAACGAGGTTGCAAAGAGCGTCCAATAAGTATGACTGAGATGGTTCGGACACGTGATGAGAATAAGTAGAGGACCATGATGCAAGAGAAATAACGATGATGAAAGAAGAAGAAGAAGGCTGAGGAGATGGGATGGTTTTATTGAAGACTTAAAGATAAAATTGCTGAAGGTACGACACTTAATCAAATAAATTGGATACAAAAAACAGTCACCCTATTTCAACAGAAGTAGTTGTGAAGATGAAATACCATCAGAAGTCACAAATGAATATAATCACAAAAAAATAATGTTACTATTTTTTTTTTTTTTTAAGTGCCTTCGTTATTAAACTAATTGACATGGAATTAAGTTTTTTTTGTACGACATGAGATGTTTGGTCGTGATTTTAACTTAATATAAATAAAAAATATATAATTTAAGATGTCATGATACACACAAAAACCTAGTAATACAGTATGATGTTACGACAAGTTTCAATGGTAAAGAATACAAACATCTTTTGGTTCATTACGAGGCCGGAACAAGAAATCAAATTAATAAATAAATAATCAAGCAGCAAAACAGTAAACTAAAACGTACAAAACAAAATGAATAATATATATAATAGAAGCAAGACAATCATAAAAGAAATGGTGCTATGGTGAAATATTTTTTCAGTTTTTCTTTTTTCAACAAACAATATCCAAGTTCGGTTTTTTTTCCCGGGGTAACATTTGTAGTTCACGTCTCACGCACCACGCCTCACGTATCCCAGCAACCACAGATACAATCACAAGCAAAAGTTTTGACCCAGACTACACTTCTCACGTCAATATAAGTTCTTTTTTGTCGTGATAAATTTTCCTATGCCGTATCTAACTTACAATTAGGCGATTTTCTTGAATAGAAAAAGAAAATTGTCACACACAAAATTTATATTTTGTATCATGAAAAACTCTGCGTAGGTCAAAACTTTTGTCTATGACTGTACCACTTGTCTATCTTTAAAAACGAGGCAGCTAATCTTGAAACCAGTTTCCACGATTTAAAACCCATCATCCTACCTTTAGATCCAACTTTTTATCTTAAACGTTTAACAGATATAAAAACTATAAATCTTGGATACGGTAGAAGACATTCTTGAAAGTGTGAAAGAATAAAATAATGTTTAAAAAAGATAGACAAGGATAAATTCGGGAGAAATATGCTTAACGCAGAAAGAAAAACAAGAATTAATGACCAGAAGTTGATGAAGAACAAGAGTTAATGAAGGGCTTCAGGGTTAACAAGACTGGAGAACAAGCTGTTCATCATCACTTGGGAACAAAAAACCCGAGATCATTCTGAACAGAGTTTTGCAATTAACCGCTAACTTAAACCACTGCATCATATACTCGTTAACTTTGTTTCCGAGATATTTGTTCATATTCAAACCCTCTAGGTGACTTACATGACTTGTATGATTATTCTTCCTGTCGTCAGGCGATTTTATTCAGGCGTGGTTTACTTTGAGCAGCGTTTCCCAACCTGGGGTGCTGAAATCAATTATAGGAGGTGCTAGGAAGTGATGCACACAAAGATCACATTGATATGTGTATCATTGATTACCTAGTTGTGCATATTTGACTTTTTCCATCCTATTTTATTTTTCTAGTGTGTTCTTATTTCTTCTACAAACAATATTGTCAATTTGTTTCAGTTCTAAGCCATCAGGAAAATAAATCATTAGGCAATACACTTCACTTTCTTTTATCCTTCTAATAACAAGATAGCGGTGCTGGACTGCTTAGACATGACAACAGGGGGTGCTATGGTCGGAAAAGGTTGGGAAACGCTGACTTAAGGGCCCCTTACATGGTCAAACGGTTTATCAAACCCGGTTTGTCAACCAAGTGTTTGAAGTGATGTTTGACCTTGTTAATGTGGTATTTGGTTGTCAAACACGTTTGACAAACGTGTTTGACAACCAAATACCCCATTCACACGGTCAAACATCACTTCAAACACTTGGTTGACAAACCGGGTTTGACATACCGTTTGACTGTGTAATTGGCCATTTAGAGATAAGGAAATAATTTTTATGATACTGAATTGTGATCATAGGAATTAGTGGCCACGATTTCATTAGATATTGCCAATAACATATCTGCACCAAACACTAACCCCCCACGTACTCTGAAGCCACCAATGTTGACATAGGCTTGCGAACATAGGATTCAGTAACCTGGCTCTCATTAAGTGCGCTACGATTAAGATAGCTTCACCAAACACGGGCTCATTCAAACAAACAAATTTGTTGTTGATACAGGCTTGTGAACATAGGAATTAGTAGCCAACCTCTTTTTAATGCGCTGTACACAAGATACCTTAACCAAACACCGCCTGACTCGGACATCTGCAGAGTATGTGGATGTTCTTGACGCATAGAAACGTGTTCTTTGGTGTTATTAGACGAGCTGTCTACAAGATATCTGTACCAAAGCCTCATTCGTTCATTCATGGGCAAAGTTTGTCGTTGACAAAGACTTCTGAGCCTTGGAGTTCGTGGTTACGGACTAATTAGATGCGCTGTCTGCTACAGACTCCGAAGCTTGTTTGGTTCCGATTTTTAACCAAGTTAATTCCGACGTCGAGATGATGTGCTTGACACACTTACATGACGTCATCAATTCTTCAAAGGTCCATGGAGGAATTATAAGGAAGAAGGAGAATGTAGAGATCATGTGTTGTGGGGGAAGAGGGGGAGAGGGAGAGGGGAAGAGGGGGAGAGGAGAGGGGGAGGGGAGGGAGAGGGGAGAGGGAGAGGGGAGAGGGGGAGAGGGGGAGAGGGAGAGGGGGAGAGGAGAGAGAAGGGAAGAGGAGAGAGAAGAGGAAAGTGGAGAGAGGAACATGAGTATTCCCACCCCTTGAAGACCAAGTTGTAATGCCAAAATTAAAGGTCATTCTAAATCAGTCATTATAATGAAACGGTACATAAAAACGTACGCGAGCACGTACACACACACACACACACACACACACACACACACACACACACACACACACACACACACACACACACACACACACGCACGCACACACACACACACACCTCAGCCAAATAAAATCGCCCGGTTTTAATCAAAGCAAGAATATCTGAAGACCAGCGCATGACTCGACTTTGGATGAGGAATGGGAGATAGATGGGGGATAGGAGATATGGGATAGGAGATGGGGGATAGGGATGGGAATGGGGATGGGGAAATGGGTGGAAAATGGGGTTAGGGGATAGGGGATAGGGGATAGGATTATAGGAGATAGGGTATGGGGTATGGGGTATATGGCATGGGGGATGGGGGATGGGGGATAGGGGATGGGAGATAGGGGAATGTGGGGATAGGGGGATGTGGGGATGGGGGGATGGAGGGACGGGGGATGGAGGGACGGGGGGATGGGGGATAGGGGAGACGGGGGAACGGGGGACGGGGGGACGGGGGACGGGGGACGGGGGATGGGGGGACGGGGGGATGGGGGCACGGGGGGATATTTGGAGGGGACGGGGGGATGGGGGAGACGGGGGGGTTGGGGGATAGGGGAGATGGGGGATAGGGGAGACGGGGGAACGGGGGACGGGGGAACGGGGGACGGGGGACGGGGGATGGGGGGACGGGTGGACAGGGAAATCTAAGCCCGCGTGTTGTTCTGAATAGATTTGGCTCGAGGATGAGGTTGGCTCTCGAGAACGAGATGAATCTGGAGAATCATCGCGAAGGACGAGCTTGAGGTCGAGCAAGAGGGGGTCGCCCTTGGTCAAATGGATTCGCTAAAGGACGTTCCACACACAGTCGATGTTCTTCAAATGTTGTGAATTTTAAAAACTTGGAAAAGACTTGTCTTACAGTATTCTAGACTTCCGTAAGAACATTTAATATGTCTAACATTTGTACAAATTTATTATTCATTAATTCATTTTTTTTTTAATCTGAAGGAAAGGTTTTTTTTAAATTTAAAGATTTGAAAAATTAAATGTACCCGAAATCGTTTCTATTCAAACGAACTCATAACAAATGACAATCGCACGATGCAACTTAACTAATCATGTTGTTTGATCTCGCATGAAAATTAAGAAAACGATCAAAACTAATCTGTCTTTATAAAAAGTCAGAGATGACAAAGGAAGACGAACATACGTAATATTATTCAGCTGTAGTCTTAGGCAAAACAAATAAATGAATAAATAAATAAATAGAAAATAATAATAATGATGATAATAAAACGAAATTAAATAAACAAATCGCCTGTTCTTACCCAGAATGTTATTCAGTGGGACACTTAAGTATATAAAAAAATAAATAAACGAAAAAATAAATGACAATTATAAAAATAATAATAAGACAAAATGTACAAATCCCCTGTTCCTAGTCAGAATAAGAACAATGAAATTCGTCACGGTGTTAAAAGGGTCATGAGCTGATTGCCTCTCGCTGACATGAGGTCATTCTGGGGTCATATCAGTGACCTACTGCACATCAATTCTATTTTTCGCCTTCTTCATATTTCTAACCAATTTTGGCACATTTCCATTACTATTTTTTTTTTTTTTTTTTTTTTTTTTTTTACCAAGCACCTCACGGACTCTGTACCCAAATAGGCGAAGTGCACACGATCTCCCAGGATTGTTGTTGTTGTTATTGTTGTTGTTGTTGTTGGTTGGATTCAGAAAAGATCCAAATGCCGAAGAGGACGGCAATCGAAAGGCTTAGGGTAGTGGTCCGTGATGAAGGGTGGGGAGGAGGAGGAAAAGGAAGAGAAGGAGGAAGAGGAGGAGGAGGGAGAAAGAGAAGAAGAAGAAGGAGGAGGGGAGAAGAGGGGAGAAGAGGGGAGGGGAGGTGGAGGAGGAAGTGGAGGAGGAGGTGGAGGAGGAGGAGGAGGTGGAGGAGGTGGAGGAGGAGGAGGTAGAGGAGGAGGTGGAGGAGGAGGAGGTGGAGGAGGAGGTGGAGGAGGAGGAGGTGGAGAGGGGAGAAGAGGGAGGAGGAGGAATAGGAAGGGTAAAAGAATAATATGACGGATGGGACCAAAATAGGAGGAGGAGGAAGAGGAGGAGGAGGAGGAGGAGGAGGAAAGGAGGGAGGGGAGGAGGATGTGTAAAAGAACAGCGTGATGGATAAGACCGAAAGAAGAGAGGCGACGAAAGAAGGGAAGAGGGAAAGTGACACAAAGAATGGGGATGAGAGAGGAGTGGGAAGGGAAGAGAGAGAAGGAGGAGGAGGAGGAGGAGGAGGACAAAAGAAAACGAAGACGAGGAAGAGCACAGCAGCACGAGTGAAGAACAGGAGGAAGAATAGAAGGAGGAAGAAGAGGAGGAGGAAGAAGAGGAGGACGAGGAGGAGGACAAGGAGGAGGACGAGGAGGAGAACGAGGAGGACGAGGAGGAGGAGGAGGAGGAGGAGGAGGACGAGGAGGACGAGAACGAGGAGGAGGAGGAGGACGAGGAGGAGGAGGAGGAGGAGGAGGAGGAGGAGGAGGACGAGGAGGAGGAGGACGAGGACGAGGACGAGGAGGAGGAAGAGGAGGAGGAGGAGGAGGAGGAGGACGAGGAGGAGGAGGACGAGGACGAGGAGGAGGAGGAGGAAGAGGAGGAGGAGGAGGAGGACGAGAACGAGGAGGAGGAGGAGGAGGACGACGACGATGACGAGGAGGAGGAGGAGGACGAGGACGAGGAGGAGGAGGAGGACGAGGAGGAGGAGGACGAGGACGAGGAGGAGGAGGACGAGGACGAGGAGGAGGAGGAGGAGGAGGAGGAGGACGAGGAGGAGGACGAGGAGGAGGAGGAGGAGGACGAGGAGGAGGAGAGAAAGATAAGGATAAGTAGAAGTAGGAGAGAAGAAGAAGGAAGACAAAAGGAAAGAAGTGTAGGAGGAAGTGGAGGAAGAGTAGAAGGAATGGAGGTGTAGGAGGAGGAACAAGAAGAGGAGGAGGAGGAGAGTACGAGAAGGAAAGGGGAAGAACAGTAGGGGGAAGAGGAGGAGGAGGAGAAAGAGGAGGAAGAGGAAGAGGAGGAGTAAGAGGGGGAAGAGTAAGAGGAGGAAGAGTAAGAGGAGGAGGAGAAAGAGGAGGAGGAGGAAGAGGAGGAAGAGTAAGAAGAGGAAGAGGAGGAAGAGTAAGAAGAGGAAGAGGAGGAAGAGTAAGAGGAGGAGGAGAAAGAGGAGGAGGAGGAGAAAGAGGAGGAGGAGGAAGAGGAGGGAATCATAAGATAAAAAGATAAGAGGTGAAGTATAGCAATAGAATAGGACCAAGAGAGTAGAATGGAGAAGATGGAAAAGGAGGGAGAGGAGAGAGAGGAGAGGAGAGGAGAGGAGAGAGAGGAGCGTGAGAGAGGGGAGAGGAAGTGAGAGTGATCACACAGAGAGGGAGAATAGCTGAGGAGAGAGGGGGAAGATAGAGGACGGGGGGGGGGGAAATGAAAGATATAGAGGAAGGAAGGGAGAGGAAGGGAGGAAAATGGAAATTGTTTGTGGAAGTCGAACCCGGGAGGGGGGGGAGGGGGAGGTGGGAGGGGGAGGGGGAGGGGGAGGGGGGAGGGGGAGGGGGTGGGGGAAAGGGTGGGGGGATTTCCGTGTCATATATATGGATGGTGAAACAAGTGCCAACAATAACATGCTCTGCCAGCGTTGCAGAACGGCATGACCACCAGTATCACCAACACCAATACCAGTATCACCAACACCATTATCACCAACACCAGTATCACCAACGCCACTATCACCAACACCACTATCACCAACAACACCACCACTAACACCACTATCACCAACACCACTATCACCAACACCACTATCACCAACACCACTATCACCAACACCACTATCACCAACACCACTATCACCAACACCACTATCACCAACACCACTATCACCAACGCCACTATCACCAACACCACTATCACCAACACCACTATCACCAACACCACTATCACCAACACCACTATCACCAACACCACTATCACCAACACCACTATCACCAACACCACTATCACCAACACCACCAACACCACTATCACCAACACCACTATCACCAACACCACTATCACCAACACCACTATCACCAACACCACCATCACCAACGCCACTATCACCAACACCACCTACACCAACACCACCTACACCAACACCACCATCACCAACACCACCATCACCAACACCACTATCACCAACACCACTATCACCAACACCACTATCACCAACACCATGGCTGGCCAATATCAGGCACACCATCACCATGGCCAATCATCGCACATCAGCAACATCACCAACACCACTATCACCAACATTATTTAATCACCAACATGCATGCAACCTACCACACCAGACACCTCAGAAACACCAATCTCTTCCTACGCAACGACATAACAATCACATGCACACATCGTAACACAGACAAAGCTGCAGAAATAATCCAGCCTTACCTTGACACACTCAACACATGGTTCATCACCAACAGACTCAAAATAGCTCCAACCATATCTACAGCAACACTTCTCACCAACTGGACAAGAACACAAATACATACCTCATCTCTACATCAACAACACCACCACACCCCAACACACCGAAAATTCTTGGTGTAACATACGATACACCACTTTCAAACAACACCTCACCACATAAAAAACAAATGCACACCAACACTTAACGCACTTAAGTCAATCACTCAACATTTGGACAAAACAAAGAAACTAATATAACAATATACAAACAATGCATACGCCTGCATGGGCTCCAATCTCAGTGAGACACACCACAACACCCTTCAAATCATACAAAACAAAGCCCAAAAACAATTACACTGCACAAATACATCACCTACAGACCATTTACACCATGAAACAAAAGTCCTCAAAGTCAAGGACCACCTCGACATGAGAGGCACCCAACACTTGCACCACCACAAACACATCACACCGCTACACCACCATAGCAGAACACCCACACACACCAAGAAAAATAAAAACTACACCCAAAGACCTATCACACAACACCTTCTCTTCCACCACCACCACCAAATACCACTCCAACATATTCATCACCATATCACCACCGCTCCATTAACACACACAACACACTGCTGCATGCCAACCCCCTGATATCCACCATCCTCTCTCCCACGGAAGGACAGAGTCCACCAGACTGCGATGCGGTCACCACCAGCACCTAAGCTACCAGAAGAGGCTGGACGACCAACAGCTGCCCAGGATGTAACACTTCACCCCATCACCAACAACACATAATGGAAGACCATTATACACAATCATCACGCAAACAACACAACATACACCAACGACACCACCACCTACACCAACACCACCTACACCAACACCACCTACACCAACACCACTATCACCATCGTTGGCATCGTGACTGACGTCATCACCCTTGTCGCCACCACAGAGACGAGTGGCGCTTATACTTCATTCTTGGACGTCGTCAGGTGATTTTATTCATATATGTGGAAAAGGGTTATGACCTCAGCCATCACATCCAACAGCTGCTCCAACATCACGTTACTTCCAGCACCAGCATCATCACTAACATGGTCATATGGAACATAATTATCACCATCATCATTTGCACCCCCATTCAGGTATCTTTAGCACCACAGGGATCTCAGCCACCACCACTGTCACCATATTCACTCACACCTCTTTCACCGCGTCCTCTCCAACAGCTGACCCCCGCCAACGGTGACTGCAGATATCTAAAACAATGGTAGGGGGAAAGGTACAAAAAAAGGGGGAAAAATATTGTCTGAAGGGCGTTTGGCAGGTCTCCAGTCGATTCTAGCCCGCACACGAACGCGCACGCACGCACACACGCGCACACGTACACACACACGCGGGCACACACACACACACACACACACACACACACACACACACACACACACACACACATATACGAGCTCTGAGTTCTCTTCCGGAATGGAAATAGCTGTCGATCACGAGTCCAACACGTGATCAAAAGATTAAGGTGAATCACACACACACACACGCACACACACACACACACACACACACACACTGCACACTGCCGTAGGGTGGTGTCTGGCTGTCTCGACAGAGATTGCAGCAGATCCGAGGTGAATACACACACACACACACACACACACACACTCTCTCTCTCTCTCTCTCTATATATATATATATATATCTATCTCTCTCTCTCTCTCTCTCTCTCTCTCTCTCTCTCTCTCTCTCTCTCTCTCTCTCTTTTACTGACGTAGATGTTAATGTCGCGTGTTCTGGCTCTATAGACCCGAGATCTAGCCCCATTCAGGGCTTGAAAACATCACAATGCTGCAAGCCGTTACTGCCCTCCTTAAGCAAATGGATGTTTGTGTGTAAAATCGAACCATGTGAGCTCTGAGCACTTATCCAGAAGAGTAATAGATTTCAATCACGAGCCCAGCACGTGATCCAGTGTCATAATACATCAAACACACACACACACACACACACACACACACACACACACGCCCCCCCACACACAGTCTTTTACCCCTAAAAATCCGATAAATGTTATCATACTTAGCCACCTCGCAGAGTGCATAGCTGCCGAAATATTAGAAAATAAAAAATAAATAAATAAAAAAACGAGCTAAACAAACGAATGTCGGGGTTAATGATCTGATTTGGTAATTGGTGAAATTTGATGCCGGCTGCTTGTTTGCGTACCGCGCTGATTCATCAAATTATAGAGGTGGTTTAGTGTATTCCCATCATTTGAATTAATTGCGGTTCCAAAGTCGGTGCAATTACACAACACGTTTAGAAAATAAATAGATAAATTAATAAGTAAATAAATTATCATATAACTTATCAGATAAACGGATAAACAAATAAATAGGTAAATTAATCAATAGATAATTAGAATGAAAATAATAGTAAAACAAGAAAAATAATATAAAACAAGAAAATAATATAATAAAACAAGAAAAAATGAATAAATGAATAAATGTATTAGATCAATAATTCAGTATTTTTGACAAGATTTTTTTTACGTGGTTCAAAGATCGACAAAAACGCTGAACAGCATCAGTAGGAAACGAGTTTCAGAGCCTCTCAATAAAAGAAATAAGAGTTTTAAAGGAAGACTTGCATGAAATCAACTTTGCAACATATTTTGTTCAATATAATAATGTTTAATTTTTTCCTACTTTATAACTGTGTTTTGATCCCGCGCTCGTGACGTCATCGGAAGAGTGTTGGTCTCGTATTCGCTTAGTTGTGGGTTCGAGTCCCGCACGCCTCTCCGATTTCCAGCAGTGACTGTAGTTACCTGCCCCTGAAGTCCTTTAAGCGCATAATAGGGCAAAAAATGACGTCTTCGGCCGCAGCTACTCAGCGCCTCCTGACGTACGCACTTCACTACCTCGTGTGTTGATTATACGTGGAAACAGGATGCATATACTCAACTTATTACGGGGCGATCATTAAACACCTGCGTCTCAAGCGAGTTCGATTGAGTGGAAACGACTTCGGTTATAATCTTTTATTTTTCGAATTTCCAAATGTCAAATCACCTTTGCGTCATTGGGCGAGAAGCTGAAAGATGAACTAAGAGAAGTTAAACCTAGAATACGAATGTTAGACACAGTGTTGAATTCTAAACTTAGAAAAGTCTAGAATATTGTAAGTGAAGTCGTCTTCCAGGTTGTAAATTCGAAGAATTCACAGCATTTTATGAAAATCTTCAATGTGTAATGTGAGCTTTAGCCTACTAGCACAGCCAATGACGGGTGACGCGCATCCTACTAACTGGCATCCTATTTTGGGGTAAGCGTGTTAGTAAGTTCTGTTAATAGAATCAGCCTCTTACTTTGCAGCCCAAAGCAAAACAACCCCATCATTCAAAGACAAAGAATTAGTGCTCTAGACAATCGTTTGACGATCATCATTGAGCCTTGAACGATAATCGTTGAGCCGTGAACGATCATCATTGAGCGATAATCGTAAAACGTACCTTTACACACAAGAAAGAAAAACTGCAGTAGTGAAGATTGTCTGTACACGCGAATGACCTCGTGAGCAGGGTAAGCATGTGTACTAGGGGTCACCTTTTTCATCTAAAATCTTGGCTAAATATTCAAGATTATCGTCAAATATTGTGAATTCAAAAATCTAGAATTCTAGATGACTACCTCGGCTACAGCATTCTAGACTTCCTTAAGTCTACAATTCAACCATTTTGTGTCTAACATTTGTATTCTAAGTTTAACTTCTCTTCGCTCGTTTTTCAGCTTCTAAATATATGTCGCAAAGGTGATTTGATATTTGGAGATTCGAAAAATAAAAGATTGTAACCTAAGCCGTTTTTAGTCAAACGCACACGGTTATTTTATTCCCCCCTCTTCGTGGCAAAACTTGGTTAAACCCCGGTCACGCTATCACGACTCAACGACTTCGGTTGAGTAGAAACGACGTAGGTTACCATTTTTCATTTTTCGAATTTCCAAATGTCAAATCACCTTTGCGTCATATATTGAGAAACTGAATGACGAATTAAAAGAAGTTAAAACTACAATACGAATGTTAGACACATTGTTGAATTGTAGACTTAGGGAATTCTAGAATGGTGTAGACGAAATCGTCTTTAAGCTTTTCAAATTCACAAAAATGTTCGAATTTCCAAATGTCATATTACCTTTGCGTCATATTGAGAGGCTAAATGACGAACTAAGTTGAGTCTATACGAATATCAAACACATTGTTGAATTATGCCTAGTGAAGTCTAGAATTCTCTAAGCAAAGTCGTTCTGTAGATTTTTAAATTCAAAACATTTGACAAGAATCGTGATAGTGTGACTGGGGGTTCAGCTCCTTTGGTGCGTAGAAGAATTAAATTCTTCGGCGTCCAATAGAACGAATGTTATAATCGCAAAAGGCAACAAGAGTCTTTACTGAAGCAGTAACGAATTATGCTTAATCTTTTCGCTATAAAGTTTACTCTAAAGAAAAATCATCTAGTGGTAGCAAAGTTAAACTCGTAAAACGAAGAAAAGGGGATTAGGGAAAGAGCTAAACTACCTCTGACCAGAAAGGAGGTAACCGGCTTGCTCGTCTGTCCGATAAACCAGTTACGGTCAGGATTCGGGTTTGGAAGGTTGACCGATAGAAAGTGTGGTGAGAGAGGCACATCTTTTTTTTTTCTCTCTTTTTTTTCTCTTTTTCTCTTTTTATTTGTGTGCTTGTTTGTTTGTTTACTTGCTTACTTTTTGGCGTCAGGTACTTTCTTTCTTTTTTTATTATTACATATATATTTTTGTTTTTTCTTTTGTGATTTTTTTGTCAACATCACACGCTCAATTTTTTTTTTTTTTTTTTTTTTTTTTTTTTTTTTGTTTTCTTTGACTTGGGAGGCCTTCCATTTTTGTCACTGACAGACTCCTAATTCTTTTTCTTTTTTTTTTGTACTTCGTTCCTTTTTATTAATTCATTATTTTGTTCAGCCACTCCTTCACTTCTGCATTAGGTATCACTCACTCCCTCTCACACTCACTCCCCCAACTCCCTCTCTCACTCACTCCTCCACTCCCCCCTTCACTCACTTCCTCCCTCACTTCCTCCCTCCCTCACACCCCTACTCCCTCTCACTCATTCCCCAACTCCTCCCTCCCTCACTCCCCTACTCCCTCTCACTCATTCCCCAACTCCTCCCTCCCTCCCTCCTTCCCTCCTTCCCCTACTCCCCTACTCCCTTTCTCACTCCCTATTCCCTCTCTCACTCAGCCACCCACTCCCTCACTCCCTCACTCCCTCCTCCCCCCCCTCTCTCCCTCCTTTACCTCCCACGCTCTTCTCAATCGAACAAAATCCTCTAGATTCCTCTTCTCGGGGGCCATCGAGTACGAGCAGCAAGTGGAGGAGGAGGAGGAGGAGGAGGAGGAGGAGGAGGAGGAGGAGGAGGAGGAGGAGGAGGAGGAGGAGGAGGACAAAAAGAGGAGAGGAAAGGAGAAAAGGTGAAAAAATAGTAGGATGTAGGAAAATATGAGGAAAAACAGGAGGAAAAGGAAGAAAAGGAGACTGAAGAGGAGGAAGAGGGGGAGGAAGAGGAGGAGGAGGAGGGAAAAGGGCACGAGGATGTGGAAGAGGATGAGAAAAATGATGAGGAAGAGGATGAGGGGGAGGATGAGAATGAGCACGTGGAGGAGGAAGAGGAAGCAGAAAAGCAGGAAAAAGAGGAGGAGGAAGAAGAGGACGAGAAAGAGAAAGGAGG